>NW_007036751.1:103490-104361 GCF_000164805.1 Carlito syrichta
TGAAACACTTAAGAAAGTACTAAACACAGAAGAAAAGGGGAAAAAAAGAACAACGTTCTTTACAAGAGTACAGGAAAAAGAATAAAATACACACGAACCAACCCCCAAAACAAAAGAAAGACAATAAACCAAGTGGAAGAACAACTCTAAAAAAAATCTATGATAGGGACGAACTCTCACATTTCAATAATTAGCCTAAATGTGAATGGACTAAATGCACCACTGAAAAGATATAGAATGGCAAAATGGATAAAATATCACCAGGCAACAATATACTGACTTCAAGAGACCCATCTCACTAGTAATGACATGCACAGACTCAAAGTAAGAGGATGGGAAATAAATTTTCAAGCGAATGGAACACAAAAGAAAAGAGGAGTCGCGATCCTAATTTCAGACAAATACCATTTAATCAATCAAAAATTAAAAAAGATACAGAGGACCACTACATAATGATAAAAGGTTCACTCCATCAACAAGAAATATCTATCCTAAACATATATGCACCCAACATAGGTGCGCCAACTTTTATAAAGCAATTCCTAAGAAAACTAAAGAAAGATATTGACTCCAACACCATCATAACTGGGGACTTCAATACACCACTCATAACCCTAGACAGATCATCGGGACAAAAAAATCACCAAGGAGATCCGGAACCTCAATGTGACTCTGGACCAAATGGACTAAATTGATACCTACAGAACATTCCATCCAAAGACCAGAGAATACACATTCTACTAAATGCCACGGGGAACATATTCCAAGATCAACCACATAATTGGCCATAAATCAAGCATAAACAAATTTAAAAGGACCGAAATTCTACCATGCACTTTCTCAGACCACAGTGGAATAAAAATAAACATTA
>NW_007036751.1:105031-121160 GCF_000164805.1 Carlito syrichta
ACCAGATGACTTTCCAGCAGAATTCTATAAGACATTTAAGGAGGAACTGATTCCAATTCTACTGAAGCTATTTCAGGCTTTTGATAAAATCCAGCACCCCTTCTTGATAAAAACCCTCGAACATCTAGGCATACAGGGAACATACCTCAAAGTATTAAAAACCATCTACGAGAAAACCACAGCCAGCATACTCCTAAATGGTCCAAAATTGGAACCATTTCCTCTGAAAACTGGAACAAGACAAGGATGCCCACTCTCACCCCTCCTGTTCAATATAGTACTGGAAATCCTGGCTAGAGCGATCAGAGAAGAGAAGGCAGTCAGGGGTATCCAAATAGGAAAAGAGGAAGTCAAACTATCTCTCTTTGCAGATGACATGATTATGTACCTTGAAAACCCAAGAGAATCTGTCAAAAACCTCCTTACACTGATAAAGGCCTTCGGCAAAGTCTCAGGATATAAAATAAATGTGCAAAAGACAATCACATTTCTTTACACCAATAATAAACAAACAAATCCAAATAAGAAGCACAATTCCATTCACAATAGTCACACACAAAAAAAGAGAAATACCTTGGCATCTTCCTAACCAGAGACGTGAAAGACCTTTACAATGAAAACTACAAAACTCGGCTCAAAGAAATCAAAGATGACACAAACAAGTGGAAAAATATCCCATGCTCATGGATTGGAAGAATCAACATTGTGAAGATGTCCATCTTACCTAAAGCAATCTACAGATTCAATGCAATACCTATCAAATTACCAGCAACATTCTTTTCAGACCTAGAAAAGACAACACAGGAATTCATATGGAAACACAAACAACCAAGAATAGCCAGAACAATCCTCAGCAAAAAAAAAAAACAAAAAACAAAGCAGGTTGTATCACATTGCCAAGACTTCAAACTTTACTATAAAGCTATAATCATCAAAACAGCTTGGTATTGGTATAGGAACAGGCATATAGATCAATGGACTAGAATTGAGATTCCAGAAGCAAAACCTCAATTTCTCAACCAACTCATCTTCGACAAAGCCTCCACCACTTATCACTAGGGAGAGGAGAACCTATTCAGTAAATGGTGCTGGGAAAACCGGCTGAACCACATGCAGAAGATTGAAACAGGACCCCTATCTATCCCCATACACAAAAATAAACTCCAAATGGATCAGAGACCTAAATGTAAAACCTCAAACCATAAGAACCTTAGAAAATGAAGGACACACCCTCATGGAAATTGGAAGTGGCATCCAATTCCTAAACAAAACTTGAAACCCACAGGCCATAAGGGATAAGATAGACAAGTGGGACCTCATTAAACTGACAAGCTTCTGCAAAGCCAAAAAAACCATCAAGAGAGCAGAGAGACAGCTTACAGACTGGGAAAAAGTACTTGCCAGCTCCAGATCTGACAAAGGTTTAACATCTGGATCTACAAGGAACTCAAACATGCTGAAAAGAAGAAAACAAACAACCCCATTATAAAATGGGCAAAAGATATGAACAGACACTTCACAAAGGAGGACATCCGAGCAGCCAACAGACACATGAAGAAATGCTCAACCTCATTAATCATCAGGGAGATGCAAATCAAAACCACATTGAGATACCACCTAACTCCAGTCAGAATGGCAATTATCAATAACTCAGAAAATAATAGTTGTTGGAGAGGGTGTGGCGAAAAGGGAACACTCCTACACTGTTGGTGGGAGTGTAAACTAGTGCAACCTTTGTGGAAAGCAGTGTGGCGATTCCTAAAAGCTCTAAACATCAACCTCCCATATGACCCTGCAATCCCCCTACTGGGAATATACCCTGAAGATTTCAAATCACTCTATAAAAAAGATACCTGCACATGAATGTTTATCGCAGTATTGTTCACAATAGCAAGAACCTGGAACCAACCATGCTGCCCATCAAAAGAGGACTGGATTTAAAAAATGTGGTACATATATACGATGGAATACTATGCAGCCATAAAAAAGAACAAAATCATGAATTTCGCAGCAACCTGGATGGAGCTAGAGTCTATAATACTGAGTGACCTCTCACAGAAACAAAGATCTGAGTATCACATATTCTCACTCATATAGTGGACCTTGATCATTCAACGCACTACTATAAGAAAATGTCTGACAGTGGTGGGAAACCATTGGGGGGGGGAAATGGGACTAATGGTAGTAAACATCTGTCTGGGGACGGGAAGACACCTGTTATCAACAAGGGGGCCTGAATGAAGCATATTTGTATACCTAATCCTTAACCGTACCCCACAATATCAAAATAAAAAATACAGATTAAAAGAGAGATAGAAAAAAAGAAAGATCTCAAAGATAATGCTAAGAAGTTTGTCCTTTATGCTGCATGCAGTGGGTAGATGCTGACTGTTTTATAGAATGACAGACTTTTCCTGAAAGTCTTAAAATTCTGCTGATGTCTCAGCATGCTATATATACCAGTTTTTAGGTATTTTCTAAAACCACCTGAATTTTCCTTTAAACAAAAGATGTAACTTGTTCTGAGGACTTGGTGTGGGTCTTATGATGCTGATACCTGGTCTTCTGCATGTCGCCACACATCAGATTACAAACATCACCCCATCACACATTTTTTTAAAGAAGCGTAAACTGTTTTTATACCTCCTTTCTTGCACATGTTATTTTCTTACATTTATTTATTTCATCATTTTAAGTACATTAGTCTATTTAGCTGAGAATTTTTATTATTGTTATATATTTTACTATTGTTATGAGACATTTTTATTATTGTTGTTACATTAGAATAGTTTTTAGTTTATTTGTCTCCTGTTTAAAATAAAAGAATAGAAATAAACTTGCTCTGGCACATGGAGATTTGGATGCTCCTTCTAGTCTGAGTTCACATTCAGGTGACCTTTGGCAAAGACATATAGTATACATATGCATGCATATATGTGTGTGTGTGTATATGTGCTTCAATTTTCCTCTTTGCAAAATGGAGTACAATTAGGGAATTGCTTATGACTCTTCCACTTTTAAAATTCTGTTTTTCTAGTATGTGCAAAACCGCTAAATTCTATGGGACTAGAAGGAGTTATGTTCTAGTACAAGTTTTTTTTAATGCTATCTTTATTTGAGAATATTATTCTTATAATTTTCATGAATAGGAGGAAAAAAATAAATACAAATATATTTTAAAATATGGTCCAATTATTAATCATTTCACCCAAACATTGATGGTAAAAGAAAAAAAGAATTATGCCATTGTGCTATCTTTTGAGATGTTCAGTTGAAAATTTTGTTTAGAAAGCTCATTTTATAGAAAGTGTCATGTAATGGAGTAGCTAGCAAGCTATGTGTTTGATTTTCATTTCTTCTGTGTTGGAGATAAGACATATTCCATTTTCATGAGAAAATGATGATATATGTACATATGAACATATAAATTGTGACATCTTCATACAATTTTCACATGATGAAAAAAATATGCCTCCGTATTTATAAATAAGCATTAGCATTTTCCTTGAACTCTGACAATTCTTTCTTTTCTCCCACACTGACTACATCTATCAAGTGAAGGTGTGAATGAAATTTGCTTTCAGAGATAGTTTCAGCAGCAGGAGAGCAGAGTATCCAAGCTAATAAATAAATAAATAGCCAGCCAAGAAGGCAGGTCCCTGCCTGAGTCTGATGAATAACCATTATTGTTCATCCTATGCAGCTTTCCATGTAGATTTGATTCTTTAACGTTTTTTTTTATAAACACATACTAGGAATAAGAGACCAAATTTATTGCTTTGTAAAACCAAATAGTGCTTTATATATTTTTGGATTTCCCCCTAGATGTCATTGTTCTTCTGCATCCAAACTTGTGAATACATAGAGTAAATGTCTATTAGAACAAGTACCCAGTGCCCATATGTGGACAGTCCATGAGACCCAATCTCCTAGAAATCTAGAGGTATCATTGACACATTCTGGGGACTCCTCTTCAGAAGAATAATTTCCAGAAAGGCCATTTCAGAAGATAGTGTTTATTCATTTTCTAAAGCATAGGTGAAAGCCATGGGCCCAGCTGTATTAGTTATGATTTTAAACACTTTGCTTCAGACGACTTCATTAACTGCATTGGCACTAACTATAAATTATTCATTTTATTTGTACTTCATTGCACTTCTAATGTGTAATCATGACTTACAAATTTGAATTCAAATTTAAGAAGCTCATTTTTACAAACAGAGATGTTTCATTCTCAGTGTAGGTTCAAACATACATTGCTATTTTGCAAGAAACTTAGAGTATAGAATAGATTTAAACAAATATTATTCTCAATAATGTGTATGAAATAAGTAGTGATTTTTTGTCAGTATATTTGACCTTGTGTTATATCAAATAACTTTTTGAGTAGTCTTACTTCAATAAAATAAGCAATATAGTAGATATATGCTTAGAAAATTTGATGCCTAAAAACAAACCAAAATGCTAGTCCTCAAAGATGCTTTCTTAGCAAATCTTTCTGCTTTTACAGAAATGTTGATAAAATGAAGCATTCAATTTCCTGATTTATTGGATTAAAACATTTTACAGCTACACAGGGCTCAGATTTATCATGAGATGTTAAATCTCCAAGAACTCTGTTCCCCCAAATGAGGCTGACCTATATTTTTAAAACACAGAAGTTAGAAAATTTCTCCAATCATAAATTTTTAATACTGTCCAATGCAGGCATCAGCTTTTATTTTTAAATAGAGAGGCAGTATAGGGTGGTATTTAAGTGGCAGGCTCTGGAACCAGACTGGACTGCCTGGGACTGATTATAGATCCTTTTACTAACCTGTAGACCTTAGGCAAGTCACAAAATATATTGCACCTCAGTTTCCTCATTTGTAAAATGAGAATAATAAATAACAATTACCTTATAGGGTTGTTAACTGATAACAAATTAGTAAATATATGAAAAGTGCGTGTATGAACACCTGGCATACGCCAAACTTATTGAAATATTTGTGATAATCATTATCTTAGTGTTCAAGCTAAATGACAAGTACTATGATGAAAACTTATTATAAAAGGAATTTTTTTAACCCCCACTTACAAGAGTATAAAATCTCTGCTTTTACTACATATCTGAAAAGCAAAAAATTATGACAGATCATCTGCTCCTACAGTCAGCCATCACCACTACAGTCATCTATCACCTTTGGGATATGATCAAGGTGAAACAAAAGAAAGTAAAAATATAGAGAGGTCAGAGAAGAGAGGCAGTAAGGAGGTAATGCTGCTTCAGAGTATTGTGCTGAAGACAGACCAAGAAATCAAAGCTTCCAGATGCACTCTAGCCCTGCTTCCTTTCATTTCTATACACACATCTGACCATGACTCATTATGAAAATTTAATTGTCATGCAAATTCAGGTGCTAAATATAATATTTCTTTGATTTTCATTATATTATTATAAAAAATATTTTCTTGTAAATAGACAAGTCACAAGGTTTCATGATTGAAACTGAACTACTAATTTTTAATTCATGGTAACTGGAGAAAAAAGAATTCTAAAATTTCTATGGAACCACAAAAGATCCCAAATAACCAAAGCAATCTTGATTAAAAGAAAAAAGCTGGAGGCATTAACCTACGTGATTTCAACATAAACTATAAATCTATTGTAGTCCAAATAGCACGTGCTGGCATAAAAACAGATGCAGACCAATGGAACAGAATAGAGAACTTAGAAATAAATTTATACATTTGCAAGAACTATTTTGTACACATAAATAATGACATGAAATAAATTTAAAAGTATAATAAAATTATGTACTTATGAGACAAATGCGTTTGAAGGAAAAAAAAGAATATCATAATATTAATCCTGATGCTTGATTATTAACTACAAAGAAAAGTTAGTAAAAATGCCAAAATGGTTTAAATATTTAAGGACTGCAAAAGTGATTATTTTCAAGAACTTGATATGTATTCTAAGACAATATAAAATAAATTCAGCTGCCAATTGTAGTGTGAGAATTAGATCTACTCTGTGTGAAAGTGAGCAGTAAGCGAGTATGAAAGCTTTGTGAAGGACAGTGAAGAGCATGCAAAGTCAGCTCCACTCCAGAGAGCTCAGAAACAGCAGTGGTGAGGGTAGGAAAAGACTCAAGGACTGCTGCTGGGTTACCAATAGCCCTGAAGAGGATGTCTGGGTAGGTGCAGGCTAGGAACGCTGGAAGGCAAGCTCACCAATGACATCAGTTCAATAATCTCCCGGCAGGATGTTATTTACCAAAACTTAGCAGGACTCCCATTTTTGAATACTTACACAGAACAGTAAAGAGGTATGACAGGTTTGTAACATTCTTACATTTACCCGAGGCTTATTCCAGTCTATTAAAATCTTTCTGACATTGATATTATACTGAAAATTTGCCGAGATGAGATTTGCTTAGGAAAGTTCAATTATTTCCAGGTTTCAGATGAAACCACAACATTGAACACTGTACTTTCAAGTGAGCCAGGAAAGATATTTTACTTTAAACACACACACACACACACACACACACACACACACGCACACACACACAGAGTTTTTGTAGCCATTAAATGATAAGGTTTTGATGGGAAAATCTAGTTTAATTATAAATGATTAAGAAACAATGATACAATAATTTTCCCCAATATTGACTTGCTTTCACCCTACAGTCATCTATCACCTTTGGGATATTATTAAGGTGAATCAAAAGAGAATGAAAATATGGAGAGAGCAGAGAAGAAGAGGGAGGAAAAAAGAGAAAGAAAGGAGGCAATGCTGCTTCAGAGTATTGTGCTGAAGAGAGATCAAGAAATCAAAACTTCCAGAAGCATACCAGTCCTGCCTCCTTTCATTTCTACACACACATCTGACCATGATGCATAATAAAAATTTAATAGTCATATGAATTCTGATGCCAAATAGAATTTCTTTTGATTTTCATTATATAATTATAAAAATATCTTGCTGTAAATAAGCAAGCCACAAAGTTTTGTGATTTAAATCAAATTACTGGAAAAAAAATAATTGCAAAATTTTTATGGAATTACAAAAGACCTGAATAGCCAAAGCAATCTTGATCAAAAGAAAAAAACTGGAGGCAAAGTAAGTCACAAAGTTTTATGATTGACATCAAACTACTAATTTTAAATTCAAGGTAACTGGAATTTAAAATTTGTATGGAACCACAAAAGACCTGAATAGCCAAAGCAATCTTGATCAAAGGAAAAGAAAACTGGAGGAATTAACTTACCTGATTTCAATATATACTACAAATTGACAGTTACCCAAACAGCACATGTTGGCATAAAAACAGATACAGATCAATGGAACACAATAGAAAGCCCAGAAATAAATCTATATATTTACAGTTAATTGATTTTGAAAAGGGCGCAAAACACCAAATGGGGAAAAGACAGTTTCTTTAATAAATGGTGTTGGGAAAACTGGATAACCACACACAAAAGAATAAAATTGAATCCTTACCTCACATCAAATATAAAAATCAACTCAAAATGGATTTAAGATCTAAATTCAAAACCCAAAACTGTAAAACTACTGGAAGAAAACATAAATAAAACTTCTTGGAACTAGTCTGGGAAAATAATTTTTTGGATATGATTTAAAAAGCACAGATGACAGCAGCAACAACAATAACAACCATAGGCAAATCAGAATGCATCAGACTAAAAAGCTTCTTCACAGCAAAAGAAACAATCAACAGAGTAAAAATACAACCTACAGAATAGGAAAAAAATATTTGCAAACCATACATCTAATCAGGAGTTAATATCCAAAATAGTATATAAAGAACTCAAACAACTCAACAACAAGAAAATAACCTTCTCAAAGAAGACATACAAATGGACAATAAGTATATAAAAACACAAAATCATTAATTATCAAGGAAATGCAAACTAAAACCACAATGATATTGTCTTATACATGAGACAATGGCTAGTATAAAAAAGATGAAAAGTAAATATTGGCGAGAATGTGGGCAAAAGGGAGCCCTTATTAGTACGGCCATTAGGGAAAATGGTATAGAAGTTTCTTCAAAAAATAGAACTATCATATGATCCAGAATTCCACTTCTGAGTATATAACCAAAGGAAATAAAATTAGTATGTCGAAGAGATATCTTCACTCTCATGTGCATTATTTACAATTGCATTATTTACAACTGCTAAAATACATAATGATAAAGAAAATGTAAGACACACACACACACACACACACACACACACACACACACACACACACACTATTCAGCCTTTAAAAAGAAGGAAATCCTTTCATTTGAGATAACATGGATGAACCTGGAGGACTTTGTGCTAAGTGAAATAAGCCAGGCATAGAAAGACAGACATTGAATGATATTACTTACATGTGGAATATAAAATATCAAATTTGTAGAAGCAGAAAGTAAAATACTGGTTGCCACAGGATGGGTGGGAGGAGTGGAAATGAGAAGATGGTGGTCAAAGGATACAAAGATTTAGTTAGACATGTTGAGTAACTTTAAGAGATCTATTATTGTACAACATGATGACTGTAGATAATAGTAATATATCATACAATTGAATATTGCTAAGAAAGCAGATCTTAAATGTTTAATCACAAAAAAGTGTGATGATAGACATGTTAATTAGCTTTAGTCATTTCTCAGTGCACATGTGTTTCAAGGCATTACATTGTACACTGTAAATACTAACATTTTTTTTTTTTGAGTTAGAGTCTCACTCTATCACCTAGACTGGAGTGCAGTAACCACTCCTGGCCACTGCAGCCTCGACCTGCTGGGCTCCAGAGATCCTTCTGCCTCAGCCTTCCAAGTAGCTGGAACTACAGGCATGCACTGCCAAGCCTGGCTAATTTTTTTTTTTTTTGAGTCGGCGTCTCACTCTGTTGCCCAGACTGGAGTGCAGTGGCCGCTCCCAGCCACCGCAGCCTCGACCTGCTGGGCTCCGGCGATCCTTTCGCCTCAGCCTTCCAAATAGCCGAAATTACAAGCATGCGCTACCACACCCAGCTGATTTTTTGATTTATTGTAGAGATGAGATCTTGCTGCCCAGGCGGGTCTCGAACCTGTGGGCTTAGGCAATCCACTCACCTCAGCCTCCCAAAGGCGGGGGATTACAGACTGAGCCACCGAGCCCGGCTAGCCTGGTTAATTTTTTTTTTTTGATTTTTTTATTGTAGAGATGAGGTCTCGCCAAATTGCCCAGGAGGGTCTCGAACCCATG
Source organism: Carlito syrichta (assembly GCF_000164805.1). NCBI lineage: Eukaryota > Metazoa > Chordata > Mammalia > Primates > Tarsiidae > Carlito > Carlito syrichta. The sequence continues at coordinate 114,281 of NW_007036751.1, forward strand.
GGCTCAGGCAATTCACTCACCTTGGCCTCCCAAAGTGCTGGAATTACAGGTTGAACCACTGAGCCCAGCCTTAATACTTACATTTTTTATCTGCCAATTTTATGTAATAAAGCTGAGGAGAACAAAAGAAAAGGGAAGCCACCCATGACCACAGTTGAGCAATAATTTATAAATAAAAAATTCCAGGTAACTTTGGGTCTTTTTGCCTAATTTGGGTATGATTATATGATTCAGTTATGGTTACCTCCCTAAAGTCTCATTTTTATGTACTCTTTAACCATGTAACAAAGTTAGGTTTACAAATACATCATTCATAACAGTGCTGGCAATTAACATGGCTCTGAATGTTGATAACCAATCATGTAATGGCTGTGGGGATAACTATAACCTTCCTATTATCTTCTACATCTGAGTTATATTTGGAACAAGTAGAAGCCTTCTCCATTGCATCCAAAAATATTTTTGTAATTTAACTACAATTATGGTTTGGGATAGGTTCTCATTTGAAATTTCAGACAATGTTATGGCTACTACTCTGAAAAAAAAGCATGGCTCAAGCATTTTTAAAGGAATAAAAATAAAGCATGATGTTATTAATCTGTGAAGTCACTGAACTGTATAGATTAAACGTTCAGGAATATCACAAAATGAAGATACTGTAGATGGAATTAATTTCTAAGTTTTCATGTTACATAACCAGAATATTTTGCATGTTTCATAATGACCTATAATCCAAGAATTAGCCACAGGTGAGATGGGGACCAGCATCATGTCCAAAGTCCTCGAGACAATGTAGAACTTGGTGTGTTTAACATAATGTTTTATTCCCCAAACCTACCAACTATTTTTAAACTTTTCTGAATAAAGAAATAGAATAAATGAATCGATGACATAAAAAAGATAAAGATATACCTGTAAACAAATTTACAAGAAAGGGTTTCTTATTATATTATTATCCATTAAACTTTTAGACATCATTTTCAACATGAAGGACTCTAAAAGATGATTGCATATTAAGCATTTTTCAATAGTCTTTCACCATATATTCTCTTTGAACACCTCAGAAACTCATGAATATCTTATAAAGTATAAAGTTGAATGTGGATAAGAAATTGAGAAAAGAAAGGTTACTTTTTCATCCAGAGGAATTCAAAATTCCTTATATAAACTTATGCCATTATGAGAACATTATGCCTCATCTTGTCTTTTTCATGCAAAATAATAGAAGAAAATGCATTCAATTCAAATGATCAGATATGCATGAAAATCAGAGAGTAACCCATACAGACAAATCTATATTGATTCTTAATATTAATTTTTATAATGATTATAAGGGAACTTCTAATATGACCTAGTACAGACACACACACACAAACACACACACACACACACACACACACACACACACACACACACACACATACACACACTCGGGAGAATAATAACTGCAAAACTGGAGATGCAAGAACTCACTTTATAGGTTCTCTTTATTGTCCTAAATATTTACTGCCTCTCATAGACTCACATTTTACAATACCCTTGTACAGAAACACAGCATCAAAATACCACAGAAAATCAGATGTCTCTTGCACTTAAGTTTCATGAATATTTCACTTGATACTCTGCCCTCAGGGGCCTAGCATCACTAAAGCATTATACTCTTTTCTCGATGCATAAATTATTCTAAGAATGCTTCCAATTTCAAGCAAGGTCAGCCTGGAAAATCTGAATATAAACAGACTTAATTTAATGCAGTTTGAACATAAAAATATACAAGTTAGGGAAGAAACATAATAATTTGTAATTTGTTTTTCTTTATTTCTTCGCGCCACAGTTGATTTTACTCCACATAACCAGTTACCGCTTTTCTAAAATAAAATTTGTTTCAATACTACAGCTTATGTACAAATCATTCATTAAAGTGCTTATTCCTCCTTCATCAAATATTTATCACACCATGTCCCAGAAATGATGCCAAGCTCAAGGGATACAGTGATCAACAGGAGAGATTTGTTTCCTGACCTCACCAAACAAATTATTACAAATTGTGCAGAGTGTGATCAAGGAAAAAATGGAATAGGAGGGACAGAAAATTTTTGATGAGGAAATGATTTTTAAGCTAAGTTCTGAAGTACCTAATCCTGAGAAATGTGGAAGAGAGAGCAGTCTTAGAAGAAAGACGAACAGGGACAGGAAAGAATTTGATACATTTAAGGGAAGAAAAAGTGACCATGATGGTTTCAGCAAACTTAACTGTGTGCAAATGGCTAAGATAAGGATGGAAAATTAAGCAGGGTTTAGATCACAGACTTACAGGCCTTGGTAAGGAGTTGGACTTTATTGTTATGATCACTGAAAAGTTTTCAGTAGGGGTGTGACATAATCTGATTTGCAATACAAGAAGTTTTCTCCTAATGCTGTGCAGAGATGGATTTCAAGAGGGTAGGATATTCAACGGCTTGGACCAAAATAATAGTAAAGTAGGAAGGAAGAGGATTCAGATAATAATTTAGAAGATAAGAGAGTAGATCCAGATAAAACCATGTTTTCTATTCTATGGCAAAAATAATTACATTTAAAATTTTTGCAAACGTATATTTAGAAGACAAAAAAATTTCTATTTAAACATGGAATCATAGATCTTGAAGAGAACATAGATTTAACCAAGTCCAATATCTTACCTCATGATAGAGGAATTTAAGGTTCTGAAAGTTGAAATATCTTGCTCTTAAACACACAATTCCTAAGCAAATCCAGGACTTACCAAGCTTATAGCTATTGGTCTAGTGTATTTTATGTCATGTCATGTTGAGTTTCAGAATGAAATCTCAAACAAAAAAACGTACACATGAATACCAGAATTGGCATAACTAAGAGCCTAGAGATAACAATGGTTTAAATGGAAAATAACCTAAAAATAAGCAAACTGAAAGATATTCTTTCTTACATTTGGTGATGTGCAGTATCTTCTGAATTTTCGGACCTTTCATCTTGCTTATTGTTGAAATTAAGTGATATGAACTTTGCCTTAATGGATGCTTCTTTTTATCTTCTAAATGAGCTAAATTGAAGAGTTCTTAGAAAAAAGAAAGATTTCTGGTTCAAGATTTTAAACAGTTGTTTATATTTTTTTCCTATTGAGATTCTGTTATAATTGTTGCTAAAATATAATAAAAGAATAAATTTATACATTCACAATCTATTCTGAGAAACCCAACAAAAGGTTTGGGCCTTGGAAAAGCCAGGCACAACAAAAGTTGTAAGTTGAAGATGGGACTCAACACTAGAGTATTGAATGAAAATCCATGTAGGCACAGTTAACACTCCCACCACTTCTTCATGTTGTTTCCAGATATTTATCATTCAGGTGTTTCTGCAAAGAGAAATCCCTCTGACTGCTCTAGGAGTGACTATTACTGCTCCTAAAACAAACTCTCTCTTCCAGGACATTGACTCGAGTTTAGTAGCGGACATCACACCACTTTAGCAGTCAGTAAGCCCATAGAAATACCACAGAACAATATGCAGTGCATTACTCCTAAGAGGAACTAATGTCATCAGAAATATAGTGATTTAGGAGCAAAAGAAGATGTCAAACCTGAACACCCAGAAACCAAAATACAATAAAAACAAACAAAACAACAAAAAAGCTTTAGTGTTTCAGAGAGATTCGAGTATATGTGGCTTTCCAAGACAACATTAAAAATCTAAAAATTAAAAAAAATATATCAGGAACCAGTAGAAATTTTAAATAACTGACATCTAAAAAAAATTAGTAGAAAGATATTTTTAAGAAAAAGTTTAAACAAACAAAAGAGATGTAGTGGGTCAATCTGGGAGCTTCAACAGTTTTCCATAAAAATTAAAAAAAAAAATTTGACCACTTATGTACTTAACCTTGAATTGTAACACATATCTTTAAAATAAAAAATAAAGGGGGGGGGAGAGAGAAAATAATGTATTGAGTCACCAAATTATGTCAGAGAATTTCCCAGAGTATAATACTTTCATGTGATAGAACCTTCTAGTTACATAGCACAACACACACACACACACATACACACACACACACACACACACACACACACACACACACACACACAAAAGAAAACTACCGTTAGACAAATCTGAGGGAAACTGCAGTCTACCAAAGTTAAATAGAAGGCCTATATATTTCCAGAATGAAACAAGATCACTGAATTAGTTTCCTAGTGCTGCAAAGTACTACAAGCGGGGTGGCTCAAAACAATAAAAATGCATTGTCTCATATTTCTAGAGACTAGCAGTCCAAAATCAAGGTGTTGTAGGGCCAGACTCTCTCTGAAACCTGGAGGGGAATGCTTTTGGTGGTTAACTGGAGATCTTTGGCATTCTTGGCTTATAGCTACATAACTGCCTTCATCATCTCGTGATATTCTCCTCGGATGTCTCTGTCTTTACCTGGCCATTTTCTTATAAGGACACTGGTCATATTTGGTACTGGCCTATCCTTTCTAGTATGACCTCATTTTTTTTTTTAATCAATATTTTTTATTACGATATTGTGGGGTACAGTTAAGGATTAGGTATACAAATATGCTTCATTCAGGCACCCTTGTTGATAAGAGGTGTCTCCCCATCCTCAGACAGATATTTACTACCGTTAATCCCATCTCCCTTCCCCTCCCCCCAATAGTTTCCCACCACTGTCAATCATTTTCTTATAGTATCACATCGGATGTTCAAGGTCCATTATATGAGTGAGAACATGTGATACTCAGATCTTTGTTTCTGTGAGAGGTCACTCAGTATTATAGACTGTAGTTCCATCCAGGTTGCTGCAAAATTCATGATATGACCTCATTTTAACGTAATTAGTTAAGGCATGGGTGGACACTATTTTCAAATAAGATTACATTTTGAGGTGCTGGGTAACAGAACTTCAACATACCTTTCTTGGGGGAGCTATTGACACAACAATAAGAATCAGATTGGCCAAGCACTCTTGTTAGCAAAATAAACGCTAATATCATGAAGCAATGCCTTCAGGATAGGTGGGAAACATGATTATTAACTTTGAAGTCTATGCCTAGATTAATTATCAATCAAGTGTGAGGTAGGATAAAGACATTTTTAAATATTTAAGGAATCAGAAGGTTTTCTTCTAACACTCCTTTCTAAGGAATTAATTTGAGCATTTTCTCTGACAAGAAACAGGAAATCTGTCTGGTCTGAAGGAATGATGTCTCCAACCTAGAAAAGTGATAATGCTTCTCTACAACAGAAATGGGATTGGACTACATAATGATCCCAAATAGAGAACTTCAGGAGGAAGTTACACAGAAAATAAGGACTACTAGTAGAACAAATACATGATTTTGGAATAAGCTAGAGACTAACATGAAGTGTACTGGCAGTAAGCCAAAAAGAGTGTTATTCATTCACTATGACTCTGAAAATATTCTCTCTCTCTCTCTCTTTTCTTTTTTTATTTTATTTGGGATCAAACTCTATTCCCCAGGCTAGAGTGCGGTGGCATGATAACGATGATCATGGCTTATGGAAACCTTGACCTCTTGGGCAATCCTTCCACTTCAGCATCACAAGTAGTTGGGACAATAGACATGTGCCACCATGCCTGGCTCACTTTTTAATTTTTTTTAGAGACGAGGTTTTGCTATGTTGACCAGGCTGATGTCCAACTCCTGGGATCAAGCAATCCGCCTGCCTCACCTCCCAAAGTACTGGAATTATAGGCATGAACCAACACACCTGGCCAAAACACTGTCATTAATTGCTTACATTCATGGTGACACTCACCCTGATGAGAAGGACACATAATCACAGGGCACTAACTGTAGTACATCACATTTGTGCAATTGTGCTATCATCATTCTACAGATGCTCTTTATTGATTTCTACCTTTAGAATCAATCCATAGATAAATCATAAACTATGATCACAGAAGAACACAAGCAAAATTGTGAAAATGCAAAAGTAACAGCATAGATCTTCAAGAGCGGATCATGAAACTTGGAGCGCAGAGTGGGTGGGGGGTGGGAGTTTTTGGCTTTAGTATCTTCATCATATACCATTTGGAACCAAAAATGCTAATAAAATGAGAAGTGAATAAAAACTGTGTTTATAAATAGACTGTCTAAAAGTACAAAAATGACCAAAGAAACCTGTGGTTCTTTGAATATGATTAGTATAATCCCACCTCAAACTCTTGCTCTTGCTGAACACTCTGCCTGGAAATATCTTACTCTTAAGTTTTCACATAACTTGTTCCCATACCTCACTAGGATTTCTGCCCACATGTTCACTCTTCAGCAAACCTTCCCTAACCATCCCATCTGTATTGCTTTATCATGTTTTATCTTTCTTCATAGCACTTTTAATTAACACATCATAGCATATAATTATTTATAGTCTTTCTCTATGTCTAGATGGAAGCTTGCTGAGCTCAGCACTTTGTCACTAATGTCTAACATATAGTAAGTGAGCTGTGTGTATATATATGTTGTATATACATGTATATATATGTTGTTCAATAATTGAATAAAAAACAAGGGAAGATGTTGGGAGCCAGCCATGGAGGCCCACTGAGCGTTAGGGATCAGGAAAGGCCGTTGACTCCGAAACCACTAGGATGCATTCAGGAGCTATTTGACCCCATTTCCTCCCCCTTTCTACTCAGCAATAACCTGATTAAGCTCCTATAAGCTCAAACATAGAAACTCTGAGATCGGGACGAACACAAGCTAACTTTAGAAGCTCATTGCTGCCAGGCTTGGTGGCTCAGCCTGTAATTCTGCACCTTTGGGAGGCTGAGATGAGCGGATTGCCTGATCCCGTGGGTTCGAGACCCACCTGGGCAGGCGAGACCTCATCTCTACAA
>NW_007036751.1:121653-170022 GCF_000164805.1 Carlito syrichta
CCAAACATTCTGGGATGGGCCACTTTCGTTTGTAAAGTAAATACTTAAGCTTCTATAGAATTGTTTAACTTGGTATAAATCAATCAGCTTAGGACGAAAAAGGTGTATAGAATATGTCAGTCACAGATTAGGTTATCCTTTGTTATGGGATTTTAAGATTATCATATGAAAAAGGTTTAAAAGCAATCATTGATTAAGTTTTCATGGATTAAGGTTTCTGGTGGGTGGGGGACACCACTCCCACATCTGACTTTGTGTATAAAAGACCTGTTGTAATTCCCAATAACACACATCGCTTCTGCACTAGACCGGAGTCCAGTCTTTTTCTTTCTCTCTCTCTCTTTCTCTCTTTCTTCTTCCCCCCAATCGCTGACGCCATCTCCAACTTTGGGGTACCCTGAACCTGGCTGGAGCTGGTCTCTGGCAGGAAGAAACTGAGAATATTGATATAACTGACTGGAAGGAAATTGGAGTGAGATATATCAGTTATCTATTAATGCATAACAAATTACCTCAAAACTTAATGTCTTGAAACAATAATAACCATTATAATCTCAGAATTTGGGGGGTTAGAGGTTCAAGAGTAGCTTGTTTGGGTAGTTCTGGTTCTGTTGTCTCTCATGTGACTTGGACTGTAGTCATTTAAAAGTATGCCTGGAACTGGAGGGACTGCTTTCAAGATTAATTAGTCATAGATTAGTTCAGGCTGCTTGTTGGCAGAAGTCCTCAGTTCCTCTCCACATGGACCTATTCCTGTCTATAGGGCTGCTTGATGTCCTCACAATGTGGTGGCTACCTTCCTCCAGAGCAAGCAATTCATGAAAGTAAGGCCAAAGCCTCATGACTCTTAATCTAATCGTGAAAGTCACATACCATTATGTTCTCAATTACTACTGGTTATATAGATCAGTTCTACCTAGTGAGGGAGGGGACTGCTCAAAGAGCTGATATCAGAAGGAAAGGTTCTTTAGGAGCCATATTGGAAGTTGGCTACTACAAGGAAAAAAATGTTTAAAATAAATGAGCTAAATTTTCATCTATTATTGCAGAAAATCAGAAGATGATGTGTAGAATTTAAAAAATCAAAAAGCAATTGTTTACACTAGTTTAAGACACAGAGGTAACTGGTAGGGTGATGGAACTGGCTTGTAGAAGCTCACAAGAGCCAAATATTTAATTTTTAGGAGTTTTGTGAGCTGGTTAATAAACATAATCACTACTAAAATTTAAACCATATAAATTCATATAATAATGTAGTAATATTTGAACTTGTCACTTCCAAACTACATGATTACATTTCACTGTTATCTACACTCCTGAGGTGATTCATAGCTACTGCAAACACCATGGTCACATACTTTGCAATGGTGAACTACTGCATATCCCTCTTAACTGGGGGCTGAGTGATGGCAAATTGACTGTTTGCAATCAGTCATGATGAAAATATTTATTCACAGATATCATCAACTACTATATATAGTGTTTCACTTACAGTTTTGTTGATTGTCTATACTTAAGAAGTAATGGATAAAATATGAATAAATGATGATTAAATTAAAAAATGAGTCATTAGTGTGGCCACTAAATTGTAAATAGCACAATAAATTAACAAAATACCTTTCCTGTTCAAAATCTATTGTCTATTTTAGCCCCCAAAAATCACATCACTGGTGAACAGTGAAATTCAGATACATGTTTCATTTTTTAAAATTTTATCTTATTTACATAAACTGAAATATCAATAAACATTCATACTAGGGGTAAAACTGTATAACTAGTTATTAATTTACCAGCATATCATTGGAGATAAACCAAAAAAAATCTAAATTTTTTTTTTACCTGTACTTGTATGCCATGTTTATTACAGCACTATTCACAATTGCAAAGAAATGGAATCAACCTAAGAGTCCATCAAAAGATGAATGGATAAAGAACATGTGGTATAGATAAACAATGAAACACTCTTCAGCTGTAGAAAGAAAGAAAGAAAGGAATCCTGTCCTTTGAAACAACATGGACAGAACTGGAGGTCATTATCTTAAGTAAAATATTCCAGGCACAGAAAGGCAAATATTGCATGTTCTTATTTATCGCATGTTCTTATTTATCACTGGGAGTTAAACATTTCAACACAACACATGGAGGTAGATAGTGGAAAAACAGATAGCACAGACTGAGAGGGTTGAGTAGGAGTGAGGAGGATGAAGAGAAGTGGGTTAAAGAGAACAAATATAAAGTTATATAGAAGGAATAAACAGTGTTTAACAGTAGAGTAGGATGACAATATGTAGCAAAAATGTATTGTATTTAGATGATAGACACCTTGAATACCATGACTTGATCACCATACATTATATACATATGACAAAATTTGTCATGTGCCTTATACATATGCACAAATTTAAAAAGTGTAGTAATGATGAGGGAAACAGTGTCCTGGTCTTATTCAAAACATAACTCAGAGAATATACAAACTCTGATCTCTTTTCTTTCTTTTTGCATTAGCCTGAATTTATAAAGTTCAGGAAGACTAAACTTCGTGTTTTCTTTATTCAGAGAGGCAAAAAGGTAAATTTTCATTAGAAACGTGAATTTGGTAACTTCATTGCAACTTTTTTTTTTTTTTGAGTTGGAGTCTCACTCTGTTGCTCAGACAGGAGTACAGTGGCCGCTCCCGGCCACCGCAGCCTCGACCTGTTGGGCTCTGGCGATCCTTCTGCCTCAGCCTTCCGAGTAGCCGGAATTATAGGCATGCGCTACCACGCCCGGCTAATTTTTTGATTTTATTGTAGAGATGAGGTCTCGCCTGCCCAGGCGGGTCTCAAACCCGTGGGCTCAGGCAATCCACTCACCTCAGACTCCCAAAGGTGTAGGATTACAGGCTGAGCCACCGAGCCCGGCTGCAACTTTTTTTTTAGATAAGAAATCTCCACATATTTTTCCAATGAGAAGAAAAACAACAATTTTGTATCATTGAATGTGCCAGCGGAAAATAAAATTTTGTCCAGTTTTTGGCACACATAGAGCATTAAATAAATCTTTTTTTTTATAATCGATATTTTTTATTTTGATATTGTGGGGTACAGTCAAGGGTTAGGTATACAAATATGCTTCATTCAGGCCCCCTTGTTAATAATTGGTGTCTCCCCATCTCCTGACAGATGTTTACTACCATTAGTCCCATCTCCCCCTCATAGTTTCCCAACATTGTCAGTCATTTTCTTATAGTAGTGCATTGGATGATCAAGGTTCACTATATGAGTGAGAATATGTGGTACTCAGATCTTTGTTTCTGTGAGAGGTCACTTAGTATTATAGACTCTAGCTCCATCCAGGTTGTTGCAAAATTCATGATTTTGTTCTTTTTTATGGCTGCATAGTATTCCATCGTGTATATGTACCACATTTTTTAAAATCCAGTGCTCTTTTGATGGACAGCGTGGTTGGTTCTAGGTTCTTGCTATTGTGAGCAATGCTGCAATAAACATTCGCGTGCAGGTATCTTTTTTATACAGTGATTTGAGTTTTTCAGGGTATATTCCCAGTAGAGGGGTTGCAGAATCATATGGGAGGTTGATGTTTAGAGCTTTTAGGAATCGCCACACTGTTTTCCACAGAGGTTGCACTAGTTTACACTCCCACCAACAGTGTGGAAGAGTTCCTTTTTGTCACACCCTCTCCAACAACTGTTATTTTTTGAATTATTGATAATTGCCATTCTGACTGGAGTTAGGTGGTATCTCAGTGTGGTTTTGATTTGTATCTCCCTGATGATTAGTGAGGTTGAACATTTCTTCATGTGTTTGTTGGCTACTTGGATGTCTTCCTTTGTGAAGTGTCTGTTTATATCTTTTGCCCACTTTATAATGGGGTTGTTTGTTTTTTTTCTTTTCAGCACATTTGAGTTCCTTGCAGATCCAGGATGTTCAGCCTTTGTCAGACCTGGAGTTGGCAAATACTTTTTCCCAGTCTGTAGGCTGTCTCCCTGCTCTCTTGATGGTTTCTTTGGCTTTGCAGAAGCTTGTCAGTTTAATGAGGTCCCACTTGTCTAACTTATCCCTTATGGCCTGTGGGTTTTGAGATTTGTTCAGGAATTGGATGCCAGTTCCAATTTCCATGAAGGTATGTCCTTCATTTTCTAAGGTTCTTATAGTTTGAGGTTTTATATTTAGGTCCCTGATCCATTTGGAGTTAAATTTTGTGTATAGGGATAGATAGGGGTCCTGTTTCAATCTTCTGCATGTGGTCAGCCGGTTTTCCCAGCACCATTTACTGAATAGGTTCTCCTCTCCCCAGTGGTAGGTGGTGGAGGCTTTGTTGAAGATGAGTTGGTTGAGAAATTGAGGTCTTGCCTCTGGAATCTCAATTCCATTCCATTGGTCTATATGCCTGTTCCTATACCAATACCAAGCTGTTTTGATGATTGTAGCTTTATAGTAAAGTTTGAAATCTCGTAATGAGATACCACCTGCTTTGTTTTTTTTGCTGAGGATTGTTCTGGCTATTCTTGGTCATTTGTGTTTCCATATGAATTCCTGTGTTGTTCTTTCTAGGTCTAAGAAGAATGTTGCTGGTAATTTGATAGGTATTGCCTTGAATCTGTAGATTGCCTTAGGTAAGATGGACATCTTCACAATGTTGATTCTTCTAATCCATGAGCATGGGATATTTTTCCACTTGTTTGTGTCATCTTTGATTTCTTTGAGCAGAGTTTTGTAGTTTTCCTTGTAAAGGTCTTTCATGTCTCTGGTTAGGAAGATGCCAAGGTATTTCATTTTTTTGTGGCTATTTTGAATGGAATTGTGCTTCTTATTTGGATTTTTGTTTGTTTATTATTGGTGTAAAGAAATGTGATTGTCTTTTGCACAGTTATTTTATATTCTGAGACTGCTGAAGGCCTTTATCAGTGTAAGGAGGATTTTGACAGATTCTCTTGGGTTTTCAAGGTATGCAATCATGTCATCTGCAAAGAGAGATAATTTGACTTCCTCTTTTCCTATTTGGATACCCCGATTGCCTTCTCTTCTCTGATCGCTTTAGCCAGGACTTCCAATACTATATTGAACAGGAGGCGTGAGAGTGGGCATCCTTGTCTTGTTCCAGTTTTCAGGGGAAATGGTTCCAATTTTTGTCCATTTAGGAGTATGCTGGCTATGGGTTTCTCATAGATGGCTTTTACTACTTTGAGGTATGTTCCCTGTATGCCTAGATGTTTAAGGGTTTTTATCAAGAAGGGGTGCTGGATTTTATCAAAAGCTTTTTCTGCATCTAATGATATAATCATGTGGTTTTGTTTTGACATCTGTTGATGTATTTAATTACATTTTTTGTTTTATGAATGTTGAACCAGACTTTCGTCCCAGGGATGAATCCTACTTGGTCATAATGAATGATTTTTGAGATGTTGTTGAATCCGGTTTGCTAGGATCTTGTTGAGAATTTTAGCATCTATGTTCATCAGAGATATTGGCGTGTAGTTCTCTGTTTTTGTTGGATCTTTACCTGGCTTGGGTATTAATGTGATGTTAGCTTCATAAAATGATTTGGGGAGGGTTCCATCTTTCTCAATCGCCTGAAAAACAGTAGGATTGGAATCAGTTCCTCCTCAAATGTCTTGTAGAATTCTGCTGGAAAGCCATCTGGTCCGGGACTTTTTTTTGTAGGTAGTTTTCTTATTATATAGTCAATTTCCTTGATTGTTATTGGTCTATTTAGGGTCTCAATTTCTTCTTGTTTCAACCTAGGCAGGTTGTGTGATGACAGAAAGTCCTCCATTTCCTTGATGTTTTCAATTTGTTTCCATACAAGTGTACATAGTAGTCTCTGATGATCTTTTGTAGTGCACATAGTAGTCTCTGATGATCTTTTGTATTTCTTCAGGGTCAGATGTGACTTCATTTTTTGTGTTTCTGATTGTGCTTATTTGGGTTTTTTCTTTCTTTTTCTAGGTCAGTCTAGCTAGGGGACCATCGATCTTGTTTATCCTTTCGAAGAACCAGCTTTTTGTTTCATTGACTTTTTTGTATTGTCTTTTTGTCTTCTATGTCCTGCATTTGGGCTTTTATTTTGGTGATCTGGATTCTTCTGCTGAAATTAGGGTTTTTGTGACCTTTCTTTTCCAGCTTCCTTAGGTGGCTTGTTAGGCTATTAATTTGTGCTCTTTCCAATTTCTTCATGTGTGTTTGTAGGGATATAAATTCCCCTCTTACTACAGCTTTTAAGGCATCCCAGAGATTTTGGTAAGTTGTTTCTTTATTTTCATTTGTTTCCAGGTATCTTTTGATCTCTGTTTTGATTCATCATTGATCCAGGAGTTGTTTAGCATCAGGCTGTTTAGTGTCCATATCTTTGTGGGTTTTGGGGGGACCTTGTTGGTGTCAATGTTTATTTTTTTTTATTTTTTTGAGTTGGAGTCTCACTCTGTCGCCCAGACTGGAGTGCAGTGGCCGCTCCCGGCCACTGCAGCCTCGACCTGCTGGGCTCCGGCGATCCTTCCGCCTCAGCCTTCCAAGCAGCCGGAATTACAGGCATGCGCTACCACGCCCGGCTGATTTTTTTGATTTATTGTAGAGATGAGGTCTTGCTGCCCAGGCGGGTCTCGAATCCGCGGGCTCAGGCAATCCGCTCACCTCAGCCTCCCAAAGGCGCGGGATTACAGGCTGAGCCACCGAGTTTATTCCACTGTGGTCCGAGAAGGTGCGTGGTAGAATTTCAGTCTTTTTAAATTTGCTTATGCTTGATTTATGGCCGAGAATGTGGTCGATCTTGGAATATGTCCTGTGCGGTGATGAGTAGAATGTATATTCTCTGGTCTTTGGATGAAGTGTTCTGTAGGTATCAATTAAGTCTATTTGGTCCCGAGTCACATTGAGGTTCCGAATCTTATTGCTGATTTTTTGTACCGATGATCTGTCGAGGGTTGTGAGTGTGGTATTAAAGTCCCCAGTTATGATGGTGTTAGAATCAACATTTTTCTTTAGTTTTCCTAGGAGTTGCTTTGTAAAAGTTGGGGCACCTATATTAGGTGCATATATGTTTAGGATAGATATTTCTTATTGATGGAGTGAGCCTTTTATCATTATGTAGTGGCCCTCTGTATCTTTTTAAATTTTTGATAGCATTTTGTCTGAAATTAGGACCGCGACTCCTCCTTTCTTTTGTGTTCCATTCGCCTGGAAATTTGTATCCTATCCTCTTCCTTTGAGTCTGTGCATGTCCTTTCTAGTGAGATGGGTCTCTTGAAGGCAGAATATTGTTGCCTGGTGATATTTTATCCATTTTGCCATTCTTCGTCTTTTCAGTGGTGCATTTAGTTCATTCACGTTCAGGCAAATTAGTGAAATGTGAGAGTTCATTCCTAACATATAGTTCTTTTAGAGTTGTTCTTCCACTTGGTTTATTGTCTTTCTTTAGTTTTGGGGGTTGGTTAATATGTATTTTATTCTTTTTCCTGTACTCTTGTGAAAAATGTGGCTTTTTTTTTTCCCTTTTTCTTCTGTGTTTAGTACTTTCTTAAGTATTTCATGTAGAGGTGGTTTGGTGGCAGCGTAGGTTCTTAGGGATTGTATATCTGGGAGAGATTTTAATTCTCCCTCACTGATGAAGCTATTTCTGGCAGGGTAGGTTATTCTTGGTTGAAATTGTTTATCTTTTAGGACTTTGAAGATAGGGCTCCAAGCTCTCCTAGCCTGCAGGGTTTCTGTAGATAAATCTGCTGCTATTCTAATTGGTTTTCCATGGTAGGTAATCTGACCTTTTTCTCTTGCTGCCTTTAGGATTTTTTCTTTTATGCCTACTTTGTTTAGGCGAATTCTTATGTGTCTAGGAGTTGGCTTTCTCATTTGTTGTCTTGCAGGGATTCTCTGGATCTTTTGTGTTTGAGTTTTTGCATCATTGATAAGATAAGGGAAGTTTTCTTGAATGATCTCATGGAAGGGTTGTTCCAATGTGGTCTCTGTCTCTTTTTCTGCCCCAGCAGACCAGTTACTCTTAGGTTAGGCCTCTTGAGGTAATTGCTCATCTCTTGAAGGTTTTTTTCTGTCTTTTTTGAGCTTGTGTCTGTGTTTTTGAGAGTTTGGGTTATTTCTATATTTTGGTCCTCAAGCTCTGAGATTCTTTCTTCTGCTTGGGTAATTCTGCTTTCCATGCTTATCAGTTTATTGTTTATTTTATTCACAGTATTCTTTATTACTGTTATCTCAGATATCAGCTCCTTTCTAGTTTCTTCTTGAATCTCTTCAATTCTTTTTAATCTCTCCATTAATGTCTTGATGTCTAGGGTTGTATTTTGAGGCCATTCATTCTGGGCGGGGCTCTTCGTTGTTTGCATTCCAAAGTCAGTTTTCTCAGAGTCTGCCCTCCCAGGAGTCTGGAACAGACCCATATTCTTCTTTTGGTTTTTCTTCATTTGTGTAGATTTTTCTCTCTCGTCCCTTAGTGGATCAAGTTCCTGAGACCTAATCTCCAGCTTCTCTTCTTTGTTTCTATTGCAGGCAGTTTGCTTGTTGCCTAGGAGATCTGTGGCCCTAGTCTCTATTCAATGTAGGGGAGGGGCTTTGTCTCCTGTTAATGAGGTCACCTTGGGAACCAAGGTGGAGGCTCTGCTAGGTGGGTGGGGCAATGCGATGTAAATATGCCTTGAAAATGGCAGAGGTGGTGGTTTTACTTTCGCTTTTAGGGGATTCCTGTGGGTCTCTAGGTGGGAGCAGCTTCACAGCTGGGCGCTGGATCTGGGGTGCCTCCAGCCGGCTGGGGTGGAGGACAGGGTCAGGCATTTCCTCCTCTGGAGCTGGAAGCCTGCGATCAGCACCTTACGCCAGCTTGGGGTTCTGCCCCCTTACACAGGCTTGTGGTCGCGCATGCTGAGTGCCTCAGCCAGGGTGGGCCAGGGGCTTCTGATCTCCAAAGCTCCAGAGGGCAGGTGGTGGCTCTGGGTCCCTCCCAGGGCACTTTAGCCAGAAATGGGACCAGTATCTCTAAGGGGCGGGCACTCAGAGCCTCCCTGCATGACTGGCAGCTTCGTGCTGGGTGCTGGTCTCCACGATGTGGCCGGGGATGGAGCTGGGGTCTGGGATTTGGAATTCCCCAGCTGCCGGAATCACATATAGTGGAGCAGCCATGGTCCGGCGGCAATGTCTCGCCCTGCGTGGGACTAAAAGTCCCCAAGTCTTGTACCAGTGCGACTGGAGGTGGGCAGGGTGGTGCAGGAAGAAAAGTAATAGTCTTTTTGGGAAACTCACATTCGGAGAATCTCAGGGATCCATCTATGCAGTCGCCATCTTCAGGTCTGAGTTCAAAAATCTAAAATTTAAGTAGTTGAAAGAGTCTGCTTCTGAGAAGTTTGACTATTGAAAGCAAAGACCAAAGAAGAATGTTGTTTTTTATTGTAAGCCCTTTTGTGTGACTGAATTATTTTTAAGCATGGATATATACTAGTTTGAATGGAAGGCTTTATTTTTTAAAAAAAGTTTACACATCATTCACAAAATTTCACTTGAAGCAAGACTTTAAATTTATTCATAAAAGCATCATTTTAGTTGGAGTTCAGCCACAAGTTTGGGCATATTTTTCTTCATATATCTCTTAGACTTCTGCATATCTTGTGATCAGAGGTGATAACTGCTCTTTTGTTCTGGACTAGCTTTTCAAGGATTGTAATATAGATAACAGCCTTGGAAGATACAGTGTCTCTCTTCAAAGCAAAAGCAGTCATCACCTCTGATGATTAAAATTTTTTAATTTTTTTAATTATTCACACCAGGCAACGTAAGTAAAATTTCTTTCTCTATATTTATTTGCTACTTTATATATATTATAAACTGTAAGAATTATCAATTAAAACATAGTAGTGAGATGCTCAAAACTGAAATAGTCACTTAAGAAAATTCCCCCCAGGGGCTAAGTGAAGATTTTAAATGCTTCAACACTTTTCTGGGATGCAACATCTTTTAGAAAATCTTCTCACAAAGAGAGTAAGAACTCATTTAACTTAAAAGAATTAGTATTAAAATATAGAAACAACAAGAAATGAAAATGAAAGAACCAAAGAAACAAAGAGAACAGAGGACTTTGGTGTGAAAAATCAACTCGTGAAATTATGAATAAAGTTTTCACTGATATTTCAGGGAAAAAGGTTAAAACTAATGTGATATAACTTATAATCATAATGCCAACCTTTATTTTACAATATCACAAGACATTTAGAATGAGGCAAGATGGGAGCTCATACAGTACTGTTCTGAGTATTCAAATTGGCAGCACTTAGTGAATCTGAAGATGCTCACAATATTTATCAGCAACTTCACTTAGCCACTACTGGTCCCCATCCTAGGGAATATTTCATATATATATGCCTGAGAAAATATATACCATGATAGTCACTGAAGCATTACTTGTTTCAGTGGGAAAAAGAAACAACCCACTTATTCCTCTGTAGAACCACATTAATAGAAACCTGTGATTTATGTGGTTTATTCATCCAATCATGTTGAGAGGAAAAAAATAAACATTTAAAAACAGAATATTACTGCTGTGAACTTTTAAAATATAGAATATAATGATGTAAAGTTGGGGTATTATACAAACAAAGTTCAAAAGATTGCATAAAATTATTTACACCAATATACCCTGTAAATAAAGAGAGCAGTAGGGAAAGACAGACATAGGCTTTTCTATATCTGCAATTTTATTTTTGTTAAAGCAAATGTTAATAACTGTTTAATTTGGCAACAAATCCATAGATGTGTTTTATTATTTGTACAATTTTCTATATGTTTGAAATGTTTCAGAGGAAAAATTTACTTTGATAAGAAAAGTAAAAGGAAAATAAGAAACAAAACATGTCACTAATTTTTAAAAGCTTAAAGTTTGAAAATAACGTTTCTGAAATGTTCAAATTAGTTTCTGCATTATTTGGGAATGACCACAAAGCTTTGCGATTACTGTTGTTACTATTGATTGATATTTTGGTGCTAGGTTTGTATTGCCTATGCTCAAATAGGTGTGCTTATGACAATATAAAACATGTTAGGATGTATAAAATTACCAAATGACAGCATTCTCTTTTGCAGAGATAACTCATTCCCTTTAATGTGGGTGTGGGTAATTGAGGGTGCCTAGACAGAAAAGACACAACTACCTCTCAATTCAGTATGGCAGAAAGTCCGTCTTTCTGTTACTAGACATTTCACTTTGCTGTTGAGTTGCCTAGGGTTCAGAAAGATTCCTTTCCATTAAGGTTCCTTTCCATTGAATTGACTACAGGCATTGTCAATAAAGTAATAAGCTACAAATTGCTGCATGACAGGGTATATATATATATACATTTTTATGAGTTGGAGTCTCACTCTGTTGCCCAGACTGGAGTGCAGTAGCCACTCACGGCTACCGCAGCCTTGACCTGCTGGGCTCCAGTGATCCTTCCGCTCAACCTTCCAAGTAGCTGGAACTACAGGCGTGCGCTACCACACCTAGCTAATTTTTTGATTTATTGTAGAGATGAGGTCTCGCCTGCCCAGGCGGGTCTCGAACCCGTGGGCTCAGGCAATCCACTCACCTCAGCCTCCCAAAGGCACGGGATTACAGGCTGAGCCACCGAGCCCGGCAGACAAGGTTATATTTAATGAATGACATAAATTATATATATGCATTATTTGCAAATATGCATAATTGACATATTAGATTAAAAAGACCAGAAGTGTTTTGTAATTATCAATTAAATAAGTATGCAGCTACACTGGCAAAACATAATGTGACTGGTGATTTATAAAAACCAGCAAAAAAATCTTAACAGGTTAGGATTTTGACTGAAACTAGACTGTCTTCTTCAAGAACAAGCACTTTCATTTTTTCTTCTTAAGACCTCATGCTATTAGTAATAGCATTATCAGGGTTCAGTATAAGCACCGGAGCTTTTACCTGTAACAAATGTTTATGTGGGAAAAGGGAAAGAACTAATCATATGTCATAATTTTATGATATTTTATGGCAAGTTTAGTGATCCACAAAAATTGCTAGAGATCTAATCATCTTATTTAGAGAGCAGATGCTGTATAACAAGTGAAAGTTTTCTTTTTTTTCATCACAAGTCTTAAAATAACCTGAATTATTGTCATAGGCCTCATTTCTAGGCAAGTCTGGCCTTCAGTTTCAAAATCATTTAGAGTCCTAATACTGCCAACAAAGGTGCCAATGGTGGTGATGATTTACATGGTGTGGGCACCTGTCTAGAATGAGCTAGATGAAAACGATTCTATATTTTCACATCAGGACTAGAGCAGTTGTTCATGTTAGCAGTATTAATCACAACCAACTTGGGCCAACTCAAAGTGACCTAGAGGAGCTACATTCTACATTTTGCTATCAATTCTCTGGGGCAAAGCCATTATGTGGCAACATGTCTACATCAAGGGAAAGAATGTCCTTTGATTATCTCTTATGTGTACAGACTTCCGGTAGACTATGATAAACAATGAAACTGCATCTAATGTTGTAGTTATCATTGTCTGGGAATGGCACTTCAAAACAGAAAAGGGTAAAATCTGCCCTACAAGAAAATGATACCATTATTATTGTAGTCACTAGATCAGTGAGTACAATTTTTTGAGGTTCTACTTGTGTAAGACTTAAATGTCTCTGTGGGGAAGGAAGAAGAAATTTGATTGACTCATAAGTGAGCCTTCAGATTAGAAGAAATAAAATGTAAAAGAGCAAACACAGAGAATCCAGGAATGTTTCTTTTCAATTATTTCCCATTTCCCAGGTGCATCAGAAGATCTAAGTTGAATCTGAAAGATAAGGCACAATGGAAGCATACTCTTCTGTGTCCTTACAACCATACATAAGAAAATAGTTTTCTTTGCTCATCCCAGTGGATATTTACAGTGTAATCTTCACACACACACACACACACACACACACACACACACACACACACACACAAAACACTATTAGTGGTAGAAGAACCATGCCTGTATGACAGGGATTCTTTAAGTTATGTTTCAGTTACCAGAAGGGGAAGACCAGAGAAAGGTTTTGAATTTGACAGTGTATGATTTTAAAAATGTGTAGTGAAAAGTGACTGCTCTGTAAAGGAGAGATACACTGAAAAGTCTGTGGCATTTTGACATTACATTAGAGCACGGGATGGGGCCAGTAAATAAGATATTCTCTAGAACTTGCTGATCAAAGTACAGTCCGCAGGCCAGCAGCATCAGCATCACCTGGAAACTGGTTAGAAATGCAGAATCTCAAGCTTCATCCCGCAGCTTCAAAATCACAATGCTCTTTTTACAAGATCCTAGAGCAATTCATTTGCACATTAAAGTTTAAACAAGTGTTACTCTAGAATGAGTTAAAGAATATTTCAGAAGACTTTCTAGAGAGTTATTTACTTCCCTAGAGGGACAGATGACTGGGAGGCCTATCTTAAATTTGTGTCAAAAGCTAAAAATCACCCAGAAGCTAGCTGTCAACAGATCATTATCCTTATTATTATCATCAAATACATGATGAATGAATTGCCTAGTCTTCTAGGAACAAAGCATCTTTTATCAAAGTCAATTTGGTTGGAGAAATCTCTACTGCATTTAGTTATGACTGGTGGTGATGCAGCACATCAGAAAAGGGTCTGTTTCAGGCAAAGGCTTCTGAAGAGTGTGTGATTAATTACCTGGGGAGAGGAAGAGGTCCCATGAAGAAAGGCTTCTCATTAGGAGTTCTAGTTTTAGCCCGTAGGTCCAAGAAAACAAGAGTGCTATAATCTGTCTGACCTAGAGAGGCAATTCTCAAAGGATGGTGTGGAAAGTGTCAGTGCCCTAGAACAGATTCTTGTGCCTCTTAACTAATTTATGATATAATGTCATGGCTTATAACAGTGTCATAAGTCATTGGAATGTCTTTCACTAATATAATACTATAATATATTTTTATAAACAGCTCTCTTGTAGATATTATAAGGAATATATAAATCCCTACTTTTGCCTTCATTTTAATATTCTGAATTCTAGCAAAACACATAGTATACATGGGACTCTTCTGGTTTTAAGTCATAGAAACCTATCTTGATACTTTAGAAAAAAAGAGAAGCAATATTTTGGCTGAGAGAATATAAGAAAGGGCTTAAACAACTAAAAAGGGCAGGATACAGGTAGGACTTAAAGCTAACTGGAGTCAGGAACATAAACATTCCTAGAATTCATTATTTATTTCTCTCTAGGGCTTTTAACTTGTCTTATCTTTGGTGGACTTTATTGTCTTTCTCAAAATAAAACAAATTTCATCCACAGGTACAGAAAAAAGATGGCTGTTACTTCTCAAGTCTGACTTCTTATAGTTACTACTACTGAAGTGGGGCTGGCAATACTCTTTGTCATCTGAAGTTCAAAATTTCAAGCAAGTTTTAGATTTTCCAGTTTACATCAGATGCTCTTTGTGAACCAATCAGGCAAACAATATTATTAAAACATTTAATTTCAATTCTTGTTAGACTATGTTACAAAGGAATTATATAATAAAAACTGGACAACATTCAAATATTTATTATTAGAAGAATGACTAAATGATTACATATAAATACTACAGAATATTTTGCAGTTGTAGAAATAAAGAATAAATAGAATAAAAATGCTACAAAGGCATAGGGTAAGTACTTTAAAATATTTATTGAATGAATAAATGAGATTTGTATGGACTATTGAGAAAGAAACTAATTATACTCATCAAGTTGTCTAATAATGTATGCAGCATAATCCTATTTTTATTTTTAAGATTCTGCACTTATATGGAATAAAAATAATAGTAGTAGTAAACATTAATTACCTACTATGTTTAAGTTCTGTGATCTTTACAATTATTACCTACTTGCTAACTGAACCCTTATGAGAACCATGTGGAAGAGGTTTTAGGTACTTCTTCTGGGTTAATTATTATCTCCAGTTATAGCAGATAATGATGGAGGCTACCAGTCAGACTCTAGTTTCTGCATGCTAATGTGTTTCTATCACCCAAACACATGTGTATATTCACATATCCATCCATTCTTCAAATGTTTGTTGAATAGATGCCATTGCTAGTTGCTCTTCTAGGATCTAAGGATGCACTGAATAAAATCTTTTACTTGCAGAGATTATAGTCTGGTGGAAAATGACAGATAATACACATAACAGGTACAACATACACTATCTTGAATGTGATCAATGCTCCAAGAAACAAACAAAAAAACCCAACCAAGTTATGGGATCAGGAGTGTCAAGGCCAAGATTGCTGTTTTGAATGGGAGTGAGGGGTAATGTGTTGCCCTCACCAAAAACGTCATAATTGAGCAAAGACTTGAAAGAGGCCAGGAAATGAGCCACGGGGATGCCTGGGAGAAGAGTTTTCCAAGCAGAGAGAACAACCAGTGCAATTGTTTTTGTGGTTGCATCGATTTTCTCAGTGAGGTGGGAAGCTAGAGGCTTGATCTTGCCAGTTTATTCAATACACAGTGTCTCTGGAGTCTCTGGAATGAAGTAGGGGAGAAAGGAGCAGGGAAAAAATGCTGGAGAAATAAGTAGTGAGATGGGGCAGGGGTGTCAGGTCTAGCAGGCCCTGAGGCTGTTGTCTACATTTTGCTCTTCTACCCAAAGAAATGAGAAGATTTTGGAGAGTTCTGAACAAAGAAAACACATGATCTGATGTACCTTTTAAGATAATTTTTTAACCTACTTGTACTAGAAGAGTAATGAGACAGCTACTTTTAAGAGACTAAAAGTAGTGGGATAGCTATAAGAATGTGCCTATCAAATATCTGATTCAGGGGAAAAATTATTCAACAACACCTGCTGCTGTGTTCTAAAATCCATCACTACCTGTTCTGGAACCTCTTCCAATCAATGACTCAGAATAGGGGAGAAGCTAAAATATTTAAGAAGAAAAAGATGTGAGAAGAAAGAGAAGGTGTATAAGAGTCTTCTGAGGAACTGCTTATACAGAGTAAATGGTCTTCATAGAGGTATGGATGGGGGTGTTTAGACTCACATAATCAGATGGATGAAAGATAAACTCCAAACCACTAACAGTGACCATTCAGAGAGAGTAGTGTTAAAGAGAAGGGAAAAATTGAAGTTCTTAGTTTTGATTTTTTAAATTTCTATTTTATTTGATTTTTATAATAAGCTGACATTACCTTTAAAAACAATATATATGCTAAAGCAAATGCTAAATAAAATATATGTTTTAAGGAATAAATGAAAATATTTGTTTCAATATGTGTATGTAGCAAGTATTTAAAAATATAATCAACACAGATGTTCTCTCTATAATTTAAGGATACAAGGGAATCTCCCCTGGTAATTGCCCAGGTAATAGGTTGGACTGGTGCGAAGCAGAGATGGAGTCCCCTGCCTCCTGACTCTTCTTTCATAACAATTCTCATTACACGGGGGAAGTATGGTCTTCCATACCTACCTCCCTATTTTGATTTCAGAACCAGGAGAATAGGAGTTTGTAAATTTCCCTTTAAATGGAATCACATGGGCTACTAGCAATGTTTTTTAAAATGATGTTGCAAATCTAGATATAAAGAGGTATTGATATAATCAATATTTTGTTCTTTTCCTATCCCAGGCAGAATCCTTCCTTGGTAGAGATTATAGCAGCTGAGTTTTGTAGGGGCCTGCAATACCCAAAGAAAGTCTTGCCAAGATAATTGCATAATAGTCAGTTTTAAGTACCCTCCTCATTAATAAGGTCTGTGTCCTTGAGAAAATATGTAGCAGTTATATCTAGGCAGTCTTCTCCCAGGTTCACTAACTGTCTTGTAATTCTGCATTTATACTGGGACTGTTGCTGAGACATTGGGTACTTATTCACACATTTACCATTCTTTGACATTCAGTAGTAACAGGGTCATCTCCTCATTAATTTCCAAATAGTTATTTCATACTACCTCTCTAGATGTTTAATGAGGATCTTGATCTATTGCTATTAGTTTTCTTTCATTAAGGCATGGCATCAATGTATACATTACATGACTCAGAGCTTGAATTCAAAGAGGAATCTTAGACATATTATAACCAAGACATAGCAAAAACAGAGAGACATTCCTCAAAAGTAGGAAATGCTAGCATGCAATGGAAAGAACATTTTCATACTAAATGCTAAAGATTCTTACTGATATAAAAGTCATGTATTTAGTATGTAGACAAACATTTTGTTATTGTTATTGATGCCAGTGCCACCTATTACCACTTTTCTTGATAAATTTAGTAAATTTTTCTATTGATCCATTTATTTTGTCTTTATTTCAATAGCTTTAGGGGGTGCAAATATGAAATCTTCTGGGACCTTATCTTATTTGATTCTTCTGTGGATTTTAAGATTTCTGACTACTCTTTCCTTTTTGACCTCTTTCTCTTCTAGTTTCAATCAACTCATACTTCCTTAGCTGTCCACTTAAGCCTCTAATTGCTGCTTCATATTCCCTTTTATGGAATTTTTTCCCCAATTTTTCATTGATTCATTCATTCTTTAAATCAGTCGAATACTTGTATATTAAACATCTCCTGTGTTAAGGACTTTACTAGGTACTGAAATTATGGCAAGAAAAAATTAAACATGGTTCTTATCTTTAGGGAGCATATAGCAAAATAAACATTGGTCTTCTTCAGGTTTAATCCTTGCTATGCTATTTCTGAAAGATTTCATCCAGTCCAATGAATGATTGAATGATTGATAAACCCATCCTTTTTTTTTTTTTGAGTAGAAGTCTCACTCTATCATCCAAGCTGGAGTGCAGTTGCATGCTCACAGTCACTGCAGCCTCAACCTACTGGGCTCAGATGATCCTTCTGCCTCAGCCTTCCAAGTAGCTGGAAGTACAGGTGTGTACTACCATGCCTGGTTTATTTTTTTATTTATTGTAGAGATGAGATCTCACCAAGTTGCCCAGGCTGGTCTAGAACCTGTGAACTCAGGCAAACCACTCACTTCAGCCTCCCAAAGTACTGGGAATATTAGGCATAAGCCACCATGCCCTGCCTAACCCATGACTTTTAAATCTGTAATCCAGTCCAGGTGCTTCTTCTGAGACATAGTTATTCCCTCATAACATATGAACTCAGAGAAGCTTCACCAAAATAAAAACAAGGAACCAAACCCGCTCTGAGGTCGCTCCTGTGAGTCCAAAGTCCTTTCAACTCTGATCTCTAGCCCCCCATCTTCCTTTTACCCACCATCCCTTCCTTCTTCCATTATTTTCCTTTTTATTACCTTATTTTGGTTCCAGGGAGCAAACCTATACTTGCACTGCATGGACAGATTGTAAGGCAGTGGGAAGTGGGTTCCAGGATGTCCATAAACCTGCCAATGGATACTGGAATCTGCAGATAGATTTTGAATCACAGCTCCCCACTCAATTAAACTGCTAAACTGCAAAAAGTACAGCCCAAAACCCACAGTCCAGCTTCAGAATGGAGCAAACCCAGAGGATCCACATAAGGAAGAATAGGAGACTGAGCAAACAGAAGTAAAAGTAACCTGCCATCCCTGAACAACAGAATTAAAGAAGAGGGGGAAAAAGGCGGGGGAGGGAGTAAGATGAAGAAAATGAAGAAAAATCAAAAGAAGAATATGGGTCTCACACAGACCCCTGGGGGGTCTGACACTGAGAAACCAGACTTCAGAATGCAAACATTGAAGAGCCCCCAGAATGACTGATCTCAAACTACAAACCTATATATCAAGACATTAATAGAGAGAATAAAAGGAATTGAAAAGAGAGAAGAGGAAAATAGGGAGAAGGTAATAACTGAGATAACAGCAGTAAGGAATACTGTGAATGAAATAAGTAACAAACTGATAAGCATGGAAAGCAGAATTAGCCAAGCAAAAGAAAAAATCTCAGAGCTTGAGGACCAAAATATAGAACTCCCCAAACTGTCAAAAACATAGAAAAGAAGCTTAAAAAGACAGAATAAAATCTTCAAGAGCTGAGCAATTATTTCAAGAGGCCGACCCTAAGAGTAATTGGGCTTCCTGAGGCAGAAAGAGATACAGAGACTACCCTAGAACAAACATTCCATGAAATTATTCAAGAAAACTTCCCTCATCTCATCAGTGATACAACCATTCAAGCACAAGAGATTCAGAGAACCCCTGCAAGACACAAATGAGAAGACCAACTCCTAGACACATAGTAATTTGACTAAACAAAGTAGGTATAAAAGAAAAAATCCTAAAGGCTGCAAGAGAAAAAGGTCAGACTACTACCAGGGAAGACCAATTAGAATAGCAGCAGATTAATTTACAAAAACACTTTAGGCTAAGAGAGCTTGGAGTACAATCTTCAAAGTTCTCAAAGATGAACAATTTCAACCCAGAATAACCTGCCCAGCTAAGCTAAACTTCATCAGTGAGGGAGAATAAAAATCTTTTCCAGACGTTCAATCCCTAAGAACTTACGCTGCCTCTAGACCAGCTCTATAAGAAACACTTAAGAAAGTATTAAACACAAAAGAAAGGGAAAAAGTATGACAACATTCTTCACAAGACTGCAGGAAAAAGATTGAAAACACACACGAATCAACCCAAAAATCAAAAGAAAGACAACAAACAGGAACAACAACAACTCTATATGAACCTCATGACAGGGATAAACACTTACATTTCAATAATTAGCCTGAATGTGAATGGACTAAATGCACCGCTGAAAAGACATAGACATAGGCAAAATATCATGATAGAATATCATGAGGCAATAATATACTGTCTCCAAGAGACTCATCTCACCAGAAAGGACACTCACAGACTCAAAGTAAGAGGATGGGAAGCAAAATTTCAGGTGAACAGAACACAAAAGAAAGCAGGAGTTGCAATCTTAGTATCAGATAAAATACCCTTAAAGCTATCAAAAATTTTAAAAGATACAGAAAGTCACTAAATAATGATAAAAGGTTCAATCCATCAACAAGAAATATCTACCCTAAACATATATGAACCCAACATAGGAGCACAGACTTTCATAAAGTAGCTTCTAGGCAAACTTAAAAAAGATATTGTCTCTAACACTATCATAATACCCCACTCATAACCCTAGACAGATCATTGAGACAAAAAATCAGCAAGGAGATCTAGAACCTCAATGTGACTCTTGACCAAATGAACCTAATTGATATGTACAGAACACTCTACCCAATGACCACAGAATATACATTCTATTCATCACCACATGGAATGTACTCTAAGATCAACCACATCCTTAGCCATAAATCAAGCATAAAAAAATTTCATAAGATTCATGAAATTCTGCCATGCACCTTCTCAGACCACAGTGGAATAAAAATAAATATCAACACCAGCAAAGTTCCCCCAAAACCCACAAAGACATGGACATTAAACAGCATGATGCTAAGCAACTCCTGGGTCAACATGGAAATCGAAACAGAGATTAAAAGATACCTGGAAACAAATGAAAATGAAGAAACATCTTACCAAAACCTCTGGGATGCCATGAAAACAGTAGTAAGAGGGGAATTCATATCTCTACAAACAACACAAATAAAATGGAAAGATCACAAGTTAACAGCCTAACAAGTTACCTAAGGAAGCTGGAAAAGCAAGGCTATCAAAACCCTAACTTCAGCAGAAGACTCCAGATCACCAAAATAAAAGCCCAAACTGGGACATAGGAGACAAAAAGATAATACCAAAAACTCAATGAAACAAAAATGCTGGGTCTTTGAAAGGATAAATAAGATTGATAGTCCCCTAGCTAGACTGACAAAGAAAAAGAGAGAAAAGTCCCAAATAAACACAATCAGAAACATGAAAGATAGAGTCACAACTGATTCTGAAGAAATACTAAAGATTATCAGAGACTACTATGTACATTTGTACAGAAACAAACTTGAAAACTTAAAGGAAATGGAGGACTTTCTGACATCACACAATCTCCCCAGGTTGAAACAAGAAGAAATTGAGACCCTAAATAGACCATTAACAATCCTGAAAATTGACAATGTCATAAGAAAACTACCTACAAAAACAAAAACAAAGACAAAACAAAACCCTGGACCAGATGACTTTCCAGCAGAATTCTACAAAACATTCTAGGAGGAACCAAACCAATCCCACTGAAAATATTCCAGGCTATTGAGAAAGACGGAACTCTTCCCAAATCATTTTATGAAGCTAAAATCACATTGATACCCAAGCCAGGTAAAGATCCAACAAAGAAAGAGAACTACAGGCCAATATCCTTGATGAACATAGATGCTAAAATTCTCACAAGATCCTAACAAACCAGATTCATCAACACATATCAAAAATCATCCACCACGACCAAGTAGGCTTCATTCCTGGGATGCAAGACCATAAATGTAATTAAATATATTAACTGACGTAAAAACAGAGACCACATGATTATATCGTTAGATGCAGGAAAAGCCTTTGATAAATTCCAGCGCCCTTCTTGATAAAACCCTTGAACATCTAGGCATAGATGGAACATATCTCAAAATTGTAAGAACCATCTATGAGAAAACTACAGCCAGCATACTGCTAAACATCTTCAACAAAGCCTCCACCATCAACCACTGGGGAGAGGAGAACCTATTCAGTAAGTGGAGCTGGGAAAACTGGCAGACCATGTGCAGAAAATTGAAACAGGATCCCTACATATCCCCAAACACAAAAATCAACTCTATGTGGGTCAGACACATAAATGTAAAACCTCAAACTATAAGAACCTTAGAAAATTCAGGAAACACTCTTATGGAAATTGGAACTGGCAACCAATTCCTGATCAAAACCCAAATGCCCATGCCATAAGAGATAAGATAGACTAGTAGAACCTTATCAAACTGACAAGCTTCTGCAAAGCCAAAGAAACCATCAAGAGGCGGGGAGACAGCCCACAGACTGGGAAAAAGTATTTGCCAACTCCATGTCTGACAAAGGCCTAGTATCAAGAATATACAAGGAACTCAAATGTGCTGAAAAGAAAAAAACAAACAGCCCCATTACAAAGTGGGCTAAAGATATGAATAGACACTTCTCAAAAGAAGACATGCAAGCAGCCAACAGATACATGAAAAAATGTTCAGCCTCACTAGTGATCAAAGAAATGCAAATTAAAGTTACACTGAGATACCACCTAACTCCAGTCAGAATGGCCCATCATCAGTAACTCAAAAAATAACAGATGCTTGAGAGGATGTGATGAAAAGGGAACACTTCTACACTGTTGATGGGAATGTAAATTAGTACAGCCTCTGTGGAAAACATTGTGGCGATTCCTAAAAGTTCTAAAAATCCACCTTCCATATGACCCCGCAATCCCTCTACTGGGAATATACCCGGAAGAACTCAGATCACTCTATAAAAAAGATACCTGCACACATATGTTTATCACATCATTGTTCTGCCCATAAAAAGAGGACTGGATTAAAAAATGTTGTACATATACACAATGGAAATTTACACAGCCATAAAGAACAAAATCATGAACTTCGCAGCAACCTGGATGGACTTAGAGTCTATAATACTGAGTGATCTTTCACAGAAACAAAGAACTGAGTATCACATGTTCTCACTCATAAGTGGACCTTGAACAACTATTGTAATACTATAAGAAAAGGATTGACAGTAGTGGGAAACTGCAGGGGTGTGGGGGGGGGAGGCAGGGAGGTGGGATTGGCAGTAGTGGGAAACTGCCTGGGGAATGGGGGGCACACCTCATCAACAAAGGTACCCGCACAATGAATATTTGTATACCTAACCCTGAATTGTACCCCACAATTAAAAAAATTTTATATATACATATATTTGAGGCTCCTCATATTGTTTGGGAGGAGGTTAGAGATGTTTATTATAGAACTAAGGTAAGCAAAAATGTGAAATATCTAGAGTAATCTCTAAAAGCTTAAAAGAATGTCACTTCCAATCTATAGAGGAAAGAAATTTAGAACGAAGGAAATGAAAATCTAGAGAATGTTCATCCTAGAAGACAATCAAAGAAAATGTTTCACAGAAACAAACCTGACACGTGTGTGAGTTAAGAAGTGAATAGAATAGGTTTAAGAGACCTCAATTATTGACAATCTTTCCTAAATTAGTGCTAATTTAAAATGATATGCAAAATTGTGTATTTTTGAAATTTGCTTTGTTTTTATAGCAAACACATTAAGCTCTACATATTTACAATTGTTCACATCCTTTCCCCTAAAAATTTCCTTCCTTCTACATTTCATATTGAATCATGCCATTAACCGTATAGCTAGTTGTTAGTAGCTAGTTTCAAACACATTGTGAAAGTAGGAACCTTGGTCAAATATGTTGAATACATTTATAGATATCAGGCTGTTCATGATAATTAGGGAAATAAATCTCAGAGTAGGTAAGTCATGCATGTTTATCAGCCAGCAGTAGCTATTTGTAGTGGATTCTCTGATGGGCAGTGCTGACCACTCCTTCTCAGGAATAGAAGCCTTATTCTCCCAGCAGCTGAGAATTCTGTGGAAAGATGGGTCCCAGTGGACATTATCCATTGTGGATGAGGAAAACCTCAGATGAGGAAAGTTCCTTCTTTCCAAGAGAGGCTGCATTCAATTACGGATCACAGCAGGAATACAAAGGCCCTATCAGCTCACCCAACTTCAAGCAGCTACAAAGGGAGACATATATCTTGGAACTGCTTCACAGCTCTTTCTGTAAAACCATGTTTCCTTCCCACAGGTGTAGCTACCAAGAAAACTTTCTACTAAATATTCTACGTGACTCAGTGTATGTTTCCAGGGAAATAAAACCTGAGACACTATTAAAATATTAAAGATGTATACTTTTAAACTGTTTGTATGAGATTAAGGACTATATTAATGAAATAATATAGCATACATTTCCATTACAATAGGAATAATGTTTAGCCCATTTTATTGCTTGACTTTTATAATGTTTCCATTCTATCATTTTTTGTTATAAAAATAGAGTAATATTATAATTTAGCTATGGTTGACTCACCTCTTTCTCTTACACTAGAATGAAGAAAGGGAGAAAGGGAGGGCTGGAGTTATAGAGGCAAAAAGAATTCCAAACATTCTTGTGTAACTCTAGACAGACTTGAGATTTTGGTGAATTCTAGAATCCTCATCAGTGAACCTCAATCTTGGCTGCACATCAATATTACTTATAGGAGGTTTTATAAAAAACAGATGCTGTTACATATCCCCGATTCAGTTGTTTTGAATTGCTGTGCTAATGTTCAATTTTTTAAAAAAAGACCTTCATGGGTTAATATTTCCAAAAGAATTGAGTCATTTATTGACACAGCATTTTAGTTCTTCATCAATTTACCTATCTTAGTTCTTTGACCTTATCCTTTATGAACCTCTAACACAATTTTGTCTGTTTTTTTGGCATGCCCATTTTTTATGTCAATAATCACCACCACCAAGAATACCTTTCCACTCCTCATCCTCCACTTATTTCCTATTTCTTATTCCAATTGTCTTTTTTAAAACACTTGGTGCAAGACTTAATATTCTTTAAATACTTTTGTTTTTCACGTTTTTCATACAGATCCCTTTGTTTCTTCAGATGCTCGCAGAGCCTATGTTTATTTAATGTACCCACTTATGTTAATTTCTTTATTGCTGTGTAACCAATAGCCACACAGTTAGCAGCTTAAACAATGTTGATTTGTTATCTCACAAATGATGGTTTCTTTACTTAGGGTCTCACAAAATTGAAATTAAGGTATTGAGTAAGCTGGACCCTTATCTCAGAGTCTAAGAAATAATCCATTTCCAAACTCATTTCTGAGTGTTGACAGAATTCTGTTATTTGCAGTGGTAGGACAGAGGCTACAATTTCCTTGAGTATATCAGTTAGAAGTTGATTTGGCTCACCTAGAACCTCTTATATGCTGCTCTTGGGTCCTTCCCACACACAATATATGTCTCTCTTGCACTGAGTTCCTCATGCTTCAAATCTCTCTGACTTCTTCTGCTACTAGTTAGAGAAAACTTTGCTTTTAAAAAGGCTCATATGATAGGGCAAGCCCACTTAGAAAATCTATTTTAAAGTCACCCGATTAGTGACTTTAAAACCTTAACTGCACCTGCATCTGCAATATCTCTTTTGCCATGTAAAGTAACATATTCGTGAAAACAAAACTGGAGGTGAATTCGTAGGGGCCTCTTAGAATTTCCCTTACTACAGCAGTTTTTAAAAAAAGATTTCCAATATACTCATTTGAATTCCCTAGCTAAATTAAGAAATCTTGGACAAAAACAGTGGCTTTTTTTTTCTATGAAATAAAATACCATGGTGGTGTCTAACATCTCCATATACAAATTCTTATATTTTATATATTGAGTCATTAATTTATTTAAAAACAGATTTAATGACTCTTTGTTCTAGGTTAACAGCATCTGTGCTACCTTCTTGCCTTTTCTTTTCTTTCTTTTTCTTTTTCTTTTCTTTTCTTTTCTTTTCTTTTTTTTTTGAGTGCCTAGCATTTGTTATCCC
Source organism: Carlito syrichta (assembly GCF_000164805.1). Taxonomy (NCBI): domain Eukaryota; kingdom Metazoa; phylum Chordata; class Mammalia; order Primates; family Tarsiidae; genus Carlito; species Carlito syrichta. The sequence continues at coordinate 147,154 of NW_007036751.1, forward strand.
TTCCTGGAAGTATCCATTTTTTTGGAGGGATATTTAGTGACATGCTGAAGTCAGCTAGTTCCATCTCACAAGAGTTGACTGTTCCCAAATTCAATTTCACAAGTCATCATATTTATAGCTTAAAATCATTTATTATGTTTAGAGTATTTACACCATGGATAGCTATAAATTATTATTTTTTAAAAGGACTTTTTCTTTCTTTTATTTTTTTGGGAGCATTTGCTGTTAAACATTTAGCAGCATACTGCTACAAATAACCATTCCCTCATTTTTTATATCTTATTTGTTGGAAAAGTAAATTCAGGTATCTACCTCTGGATTTTTCATCTCATTATGCGATGACTCCAGTCATATCTCACCCTCACCAGGTCTGACACCAGCAGGAAGAGGACATGTGACATAAGCCTAGCCAACTAGATGCTTCTCTAAGACTTTAACTCTTGAGTGAGAAGCATAGGAATAGAAGGAATGGTTGAAACATTCCATATGTATGTACATTTTAAATGAGTGAATTGTATGCTATTGAATTATATATCAGTAAAGCTGCTTTCAAAAAGATTCTACATGATCATCCCGTCATCTCTGCTTCCTAGTTTTCTAGAGCAGTTATGCTCCTTTCTGCCTTCAAGCTTAATTCTTAATACTTCTGTTAATGAGCCCAGCATTCATTCAGCAAATTACTTCTTGCTTAAGAAAAGTCTTTTTCTGGTGTCTTGCAAGTTAGAAACTAGCATATATAACGTTAATTTCAAGTTGAGATTAACATTGAAATGAAAAAATTGTTTATTTGGAAGTGACTTATTTTCATTAATCTAACATTAATTCACAAACTGATAGCATGCATTTGATTATCTATAGTTATTCCAATAATTCATTTTTATAAGATTATGTTCATTATTATTTATTTTTTTCCAGATCATCATATATTTTAGAGTGCAACGCTAGCTAAATTCTCTAAAAGTTTTACTCATCTCCCTACTTATTAAAAAATAAAAAGAAACAAAGATCACACTTGCTTTTTGATTCACTTGAGTCACTTGGAAAGTTTACAACATTCATAAAAATATAAGCAAACAGTATATGAAATAATGTGAAATTATAAATCACATTTTATTCTGTTAACTTGATGTTGCCCAGGCTCAGATTAGACTCTCTGTGCTAACTGCTTGGAGAAAGTGATGAAAGTTTAAAAAATGATACAAAGAATTCACATTTAAAGAGAAAGATAAAACTGATTTAGTGCTGAGACATTAAAACAGAGTTTTGAATCCCTATTCTTCCAATAGTCTAAATATATATTTACTTAGTGAGAGGAAATTGTGCACTTAACATCAATGCAGGAAACAGACACGTAACCTCTACTCACTACTTGAGGAGACAAAATAAGAAGGTGATTGCCACACTAGCAATAAACGTCACCCAGAGGGTGTACTCCCTATATGAAGAGATGACTCACAGGAAATATAATTGTACTCACTCACAAATAAAACAAAATGGAATGGGATTCAAAATGTGTAGACCTTCATATTCTTCAACTGATGTGATTTAAACATGATAACAGGAAATAAAATACATCATTGCAGTTTGTGGATAAATTTCTGAAAGAAATTCTGCTTAATGCATATGGAAATTAGTCCAAATTTCAGTAATATTAGAATTGTGGTAGACAATTCAAATTTTTATATGGCAAAAACCATAATGTTCTGTAAGCTGTCCCTTGTCCCTTTTTTGTTTTTTAAACAGCTGTCGACTTGTTCTATATCATCAATTCTGGTAGTCCAGGATTAATTTTCACCATTATTAGTGGCAGAACATGATGGTACAATAAGCCAAAATGACTACAAGCACTGCAAACAGGAAAAAAAAAAAAAATACTGAGGAGACTGAAAGAGGATCTCTACATAAATGCTAATCCCTTATGAACAGCATATTTGGAAACTGCCTGCAGGTAATTACATTCAGGTAACCTGATCTGAAAATGCCAAGTTCACAAAATGGTTCATTTAATTCCATCTGGTGTACAATAATACATTCATTAGTGGACACATTGATTTAAAAGAAAAAAATTACCTCAGATATCAAAAGCCCACATTCTCTTGGTAATTAAAAAATATTACATCAAAAATTAAAATCTCAAAAATGATCCTGCAATGCTTAATCTATAAGAAAGGAAATTAAGATAATGAACTTTAGACTTCTCACTGCCTAAATCCCAGCTTAGTTATGGTCTGGTTTCTTAGTAAGGAATATATATGTTAATATAAAGAACTGGGTCAGAACTTCTGATACCATGGGGAAAAAATTGATTTAGAACATATTTAAGTCATTACATGTATTAAAATATTTTTAAAAAGGAGATGATTAGTTCTAGGAATGGTGTCACCTGTCATCAGGATAGAAATGGGGCAAAACAAGCACAGTCTAACACAGCCTACAGTCAGTTGCTGCTTTCCTTTCAGGTCCAAAATATGGCCAGGGAGCTTGGCTTTGAATGTAACTAGAATCACCCTGGCAATAATATAGGAAAGAAAAATCTGTATTTGTTCTTTTAAGGAATGTGAATTCTTTCAATGGATTTTCCTTCAGAATTCTAACCACCATCCCCACTAACCCTCCTTTTAAATTCTCTCTTCTTTCACAGAAGAAAGTAGGGCAAATGCACCTTCTGTTTGTGTGATTCCCAGCCCCATTGGAAATATTTGCTTCCTATTTCCTAGTAAATTAATAAAAATCAAATGCTTTCCCCCCCCAAATTTTGTCGAAATGTTACAAGCCAGGATGAACATGCTAAAACTGTAAAAAGGGAATAGCTTTTTCTTTCTGTCCTCCTCCCTCCCCCCGTTGGAGATCCCCCTCACCATATTAATCTCACCTTTTATAACCAAAGTCCACCCATAGCCCCCTCTCCTTTCTTTTGGATGTGCCCTGGACTCACTAGTTCCTTTTCTCTGTCTCTACCACACTCTTGTAGCAAACTTTCTTTTCAATTCTACTCATCAAAAACTGCATTCATAGCTTGATTAACTCAGATTCTTGCTCTCTTAAATACAAACTAGGTAATTTAATAAACTCAACATGCAAATAGTTACTAGTGAATGTGTCAGCATGTTATTTCATTTCAGTTATCAAAATGCATTACTTTAAGGACCTCCTGGTGTCAGAGTCTTAACCTAAAGAAGGGACTCTATTAATGGAAAAGTAAGTTACGAAATCAATTCTTTTTAAAGCTTTGTTTAGAGAATATGTAGCTAGTGTCTTTCAAGGTGATGAGAAAGGAAAATGGTTCATGGTTTCAGTAATTCATTCATTCAATAAATATTTATTAAGAACCTATAACATGTTAGGCAAGGCTCTCACCACTTGGGATTCAACAATGAACAAAACAGATAATGATCTCTACTCACAGAGATAACACAACAGACCAGATGTAGTATTTCATGCGGAGAAGTCAACAAACAATAAGAATAATACGTTTGAAAATTTTATTTTATGTTTGTTAGATAGTGACAAGAGCTATTAAGTATACTAAAGAAGACAAAAGAAGAAATGGAGAGAATGCATTCACAGAAACAGGATATAATGGTGGCTGCCAGGGGCTAGGGAGTGAGGAAATGTGGAGATATTGGTCAAAGGCTACAAACTTTGACCAAGATGGCTAAACTCTAGGGATCTAATGTTCAGCATGGTGACTCTAGTTAATAATTCTGTGTTATATACTCGAAATTTGCTAAGGGAGTAGATAATAAATATTCTTACCACACCAAAGACAAACAAGGGAAAAAATGTTAACTAGATGAAGTGACAGATATGTTAACTAATTTGGCCGTGGTAATCATTTCATTATATATGCATACAAATTTATCATGCTGTACACCTTAAATTTACACAATTTCTTTGTCAATAATACCTTAATTAAACGGAGTAAAAAGGGGAAAACAGCAAAGGAAGAGGGGGCAGTTGCATTATTCAATAAGACAAATAGGTTAGACCCCATTAAGAAGGAAATTTTAAGGAAACAATGAAAGAGGTAACAGAGTTAGCCAAGCTGTCTTCCAAAGGAAGAACATGCCAAACAAAGGTCTTTAGACAAGAGTGTAAAGAAAATATTCTGATGAACAGCAGGGTATCTTGTGCCTGCAGTAGAATGATCTAGGAATAAAACCAAATGTAAGAGATAAAATGTGAAGTGGAACAAAGAGGTTATATGATGTTGGGTCTTGTGGGGCTTTGTTAGAACTTGGGCTTTTACTCTTATATAACAGTTGCAAGATATAATCCTGTGTGATAGTTTATTGGGAGTCACATTTTGAAGCAGGTAGATTTTTTTACACATAGTTACTTCTTGTGTGTAGGGCTAACTTTGCACAATCCCTTGCATCAAGTCAAAGAACCTTCACAGTCACAGTTCATCAACTACCTCTGTTAGGAATTCTAAACAAATCTACTTGCTAAAACTGCAAGAACATAATCTGTTTTTGGTTTAAAGATTCCTTGTGCCTCTCTGCATAAAAACTTTTGGAATATCTAGTAACTGATTATCATATTACTGTAAAAATATGTTTCTCCTCTGTGAATGCATACTCTATACTAATATTTAGTATAAAACCATATTTGAGTCAGAGCACATTCTAGAAATGGGAGTATGTTTGAATATTATTGCTATGTGTTGAAAGTCTCTTTCCTCTGGTTAATAAGAGAGTGAGTTACATGTAAGAGAGATTTGGTTGTTGGTAACAATGAAGTATATCCTCTTCTGTAGAACCCAGAAGACACTAGTTAAGTATACTTGTCAATGTATAGAAAATAATACATTTAGTCATTTCAACTGGCATTATTCCAGGAAGTTTTGTTCTGTGGCTCACTGGTGTGAGCAGGGAATGGTGATTGTGACTTCAAGACATTCCTCTGTAAAAGGACCCATTTGAAGCATGACTGCTTAAGAAGAAAAGAATCATAGCTCTAGAGTGGAAATTCTGCTCCATTATGTCCCTTTTGAAGGCTGCATAGCACTGACATCTGCAGAATATAAGGATTTCAGGTGATGTCAATGAAAGGGTGAAATGCCCAAAATGAACTAACCTTGGCTAAAGTGCAGCCATTTTAACACTTCTTAGCTCTGTCATGCTTTCATAACAAATTGCCTAGCTTGCCCTCTAATCATTAACAAAGGGCAGAACTGGCTTCTCAGAGACAGCTATGGATAATTGTCTTGCAACTCCCCAGGTACTGACTACTTTTCTATTCCAAGTATTTGTCTTCCTACCATAAAGGTTAACTAACCTAATCTATTGTGATCAGCCCTTCATGACACAGACTACCACCACTTCATCATGGTAGGTTCCAGTGCCTACCTGTCCCCTTCATGATGATGTAAAACAGACCACTACCCAATCAGCTTGATGACCTGCCCCCAACAAAGGAAAGCTTTAAAAGTAGTCAACTTCAAACAGCCACAGTCATGCCTTCTTTAAGTTCTGGCCCCTCTTCCAAACTTGGGGAGGTAGATCCCCTCTCTTTCTCTTCAATCTACTTTCTAAATAAACTATTTTTCCCAATCTAATTTTTGTGCAATTATTTGCATCTTACCTGTGACAATAGCTCAGCCTACCGGCCTACTGACCTAACAGTCAATATCTCCTTTTCCTGCAGATCTTTTTCCCATTTGTCTGTTTCCAAGCAGTCTTACTTGAAAAAACAGTGGTAAATGGCTGATGGAGAAATATGGCTCTATCACAAAAATGCTAACTTTTCTCAATAAATAATACACAACATTGTATCTTATTAGTTAAACATAAGCTCATGTCCTGCTGCAATTTCTTTTTACATGTCTAAGCCATAAAAAAAGTTTTAAAAACACCAATTAAACTCCATATTTGAGCACTTGTCTTTGGCATTTTTTTTGTACAAATTATAGTTATTAATGAAACTTCCATGCCTGCCTATACACTTGGGGCTTTAAATGCATATTTAAATATTAACAAGGCTCTGATTAAGATGCAGAAACATGGGTAATGAAGCTAATGGAAATACTTTGCTCTTGTCTTGTCTTGCTTTTATATTATATTCATCAAAATTCCAATTAGCAACACAAGAATGTAGCATGACTTCCTTTGTGTATTCTAGTCCACTTATCCCTCCTTTGGATTAAAGGGTTGGGGAAAATAAATATTTTTATCATTGAAATGGAAGCAGGTTTTGCTGAATAGTAATTTCAGGTGAATTTTTAATGTGCATACTTCTTCGATGGGTTGCAATTTTATTCCCCCACCCTCAACTTAGGCATTTACAATTAATCAAAAAAAAAGATGTTCTTTTTTATGTCTTAGGCTTGTACTTGTTAGTTCACTTGATTGCTTCATCGTGCTAATGAGCTCTAGGTTGAAAGTTTTTGTCTCTGTATGAGACAGCTGTGTCTGGAGGAAATTTGGTTCAGAGACTTCAAAACACAATCCAGTTTTCAGCAAAGTACTTGCATTGTAAGGCAATATGAACTCATCACCTTGGAGTATAACAAAAAAACTCAAAGTTAATCTGCATTTCATACTAATTATGCAATAGCAGGGAGAGGATATTTATATAGTTATTCACATTTTTCTGTAACATATTGTTCTTCTATGAGTTAACCTGTGTAAGGTCCTTAGGATTGAGGTCTGTGCCTACTCTTTGCTGGATAAAGTGAATGAATGAATCAGTACATAGAAGGAAAGGAGGGAGGGAGGAAAAAAGAGAGAGGGAAGGAGGAAAAAGAGTATACTTACCTTTTCCTCATAGGATTATAAAGTGATAATGTAAGCAGAGAATATCCATATATACAAATATTCTAATCTCTCTCGCCTAAAAAAGTTAACTACTTACATTCCCACAATTATCAACTTACCTTTTTTTCTCTATCTCAGTCAAAATTCTTGAACTTTCTTCAACTTTCTATTTACTCATCACTTTTCAACCTTTTCTAAGCTGTTTATTGCCTCACTAATTTCACCAAAACAGCTCACGCTAAGAGTGACGATGACTTTCAAATTCCTAAATGGACATTTTGGAGTCCTTAAATTACCTGAAGTCTCAACAGCATTTGTTCTTTTTGAACACTCTTTCGTGAAGTTTGGCTCTTACACCCTCCTGCTCATTCTCGTACATTTCTGACCTCTTCTCAATCTTTGAATGCTCATCTGCCAATAACCAGCTGTTAAACATTGACGTTTCCCAATAATTAGTACTAGGCTTCTTCTCTTCTCATTAGTGCACTCTTTCTTGGTAATCTTGAACAGAACCATTTCCAGATCCTTATTATAAATGTATATAGTGATTACTCATAAATTTTATACTATCCCTCTGACCTCTTAACTGTTTATTCAACTTGTGTACTTGAATGTCTCAAAGGCTACCTAGAGAACTGAGACCACATGTGTCAATTGTCTTCATCGTTCCAGTAAACCTTTACACAGAAAAGATAAGACTGTAATTCTATAAATAACTCAATTGCTTGCTTCACGAAATTCTTGCAGATCAATTAATTAAGAGACAACAGTTCTGCTTATCTGAAAAAGTCTGCCTTGGAAAACCCACCCTAAAGTTCCTGATCTCAGACTTTAAAATAAAATAAAATCTCACTTCTGACTTTTCCCTTTAGAGACACTGAGACTCTTTAAGGATGACTTCTGACTACAATAAGTTCCAATACATTTAGCTTCACTTTATTAACAAGTTGTCCATTTGTAATCTGGGGGATTCAACAATTCCAATTCAATTTGTCCAAGAACAAACTTAAGAATTTTCCATACAAACCTACTCATTTTTCAGTTTTCTTTATTTTAATAACCCCATCAACACATTGGACTTTTCAAACAAAAAAAAAAACTTCTAGGTTCCTCCCTTTACTTCTTCATCTTCTAGTTCACCCAATTGTTTTGTTTTGCCGCTCACATAAATATTAGTTGAAGAAATAAACAAGATAAAATTGGTGATGCATGTTGTGTTAAAGTGCCTCAATCTGCTCTTCGAGTGAAGTGCTAGATAAAAGAGTGTCAGTGGGGAGCAGTGTCTCCCTACACCTCTTGCACGGTAGTAAGAGTATCTACTCTCTACAGAGTATTTATAAACAATTAATAGAACAATGCAAAGTCAATCAGTTATATTATCATTACACCATAGCAACTGCATACAATTTCAAGAATAAATATTCTTCCAAGCAAGGTGGACAGGTTCAATGTCCTCTTCCCACACTTATTTTGCCATTGTTTAGCTTTACCTCCAGGAGTTTGTTTATTGACTCCTTAAAACTGCTATTCCCACTATTAGGAAAGCTGTCACTAAGTGCGACTAGATTGTGTTGATTCACGACTCATTTCAGAAGATAATGCCTTACTCTAGAATTGAGAGATATCTTTCATTTTTTGGAAGAGAAGTATAACCACCTCAGGATTCCCCTTGCAGCAGACTCTCCAGTTTCATTCGCTCATTAAAATATTATTGAGAGCCAGGCTCGGTGGCTCAGCCTGTAATCCCACGCCTTTGGGAGGCTGAGGTGAGTGGATTGCCTGAGCCCGCGGGTTTGAGACCTGCCTGGGCAGCGAGACCTCATCTCTACAATAAATCAAAAAATCAGCCGGGCGAAGTAGCGCATGCCTGTAATTTTGGCTACTTGGAAGGCTGTGGCGGAAGGATTGCCGGAGCCCAGCAGGCGAGGCTGCGGTGGCCGGGAGCGGCTGCTGCGTTCCAGTCTGGGCGACAGAGTGAGACTCCAAATCAAAAAAAAAAAAAAAAAAAAATTATTGAGCACAATTACATGCCGGGTTCTTTTCTAGAAGATCAGGAAACAACAGTGAACCAAAAAGAAGACATTTTTACCTTTAAGGAGCATACAGTCTGGTGGGAGATTAAGACAAGGAATGTGATAAATAAATAACATATTACACACACTGCTAGATATACAAAATATATTGCATATGAAGGTAAAAAATAAATGAAGCGGAGAAAGACAGAGGAGTTGTACATATGTGAGGGAAGGTTGGACATTTTAGATAAAGTGGTTGTTAAAAATCTGTGTGTAGCTAGGAAACCCTTAGTTATTTCAGATATGAACTTTCACTCACTCTCACAAGATTTCTTAAAGTTGTACTGATAACAAATTTCCCTGCACAAGAAACATCTTGTACTGAGTTGTTGATGTGATCAGGGAAGCAAAGCTTTAATTGCTTATAGTTGTGAGAACAATTTTTGGCAAAAGTATTATTTCATTGGTGACTAATTTTTTGTACATTGTAAGAAAGTCTGTTTTTCAGTAGGTTCTTCAAAGTATATACCAAATACTGTTTCTATTTTTCTTCTTTTCCTTTCTCATTATTGCCTTTCTCTCTTATGCAAATGTATTCAAATCTGGTTTTAGACTTTGGGACCCCACTACTAATGTATGGGAAACAGAGACCTTTCCTTGTTTTCCTTAAATAAGGAGTGTTGAAACTGCCCCAAAAGTCCACTTCTGTTGAATTTAAAATTTGCATAATAAGGAACAGTGGCTCTTCCTGGAGATGTTCAATCAGCCAGGACCAACACTCAAAAAAAACTGCTGTTCTATGAAGCCCTTGATTCTCATGGAAATGAATGTGTACTATGGAACCAAGAAAAGAATTTATTTAGAAATGTAATAGGTTCATAGGTCATGTCAGCCACTTCTGATGACCACAAAGCACAGCTTAGGTGAGACAGTAAAAGCAGGTTAACTTAGTCTTTGTCAAAGGACTTGAAATCAAGCCACCACTTCTGGTCAGATCCTCTTCCAAAAGGAAAGGAAGTAGTACTCTTTATTATTTATGGCTATTTACATTATCCAATGTCCATACATAGTTAAATCACTGTTAATTTGCCAGTGGGATCTGCTGCACAGACTGGATATGCAATGTGAACAGATCTCTGGCAAAAACAAATGAACAAACAAAAACGCTAAAAGAAACAAAGTAAGGTATACATAGGTGCCTATCTGAGCATATAGAACTAGTTAGAAAAAAATTTAAATGCAGCTAGAATTAAAAATGGTGAAAAAGTGATGCAGTTTCCCCTTTTAGTGTGAATGCTGCTATTACATACATTTTAGGGAATTTTTAAAAAATATATAAAGTGGTCTGAGGTAATAACAAGATCAGAAATATACGGAAGGGAATAATTGGCAATTTAGAAAGTTGATTATTATCATTAAATTTAAGTTGTATTTAGGATAAGCTGTGTTTTCTTTCTTTTTTTTTTTTAAGAATTAACCTATTAGTTGTAAAATGGTTCTTATTCTCAGATTAAAATCCAAAATTACTAATTGAAAAATCTGCATTATGACTCCTGCTTGGAGGGGTCTAGGGAGAATCATAGACAATGCAAGGTGAAAGTCAGCTTAAATAGGACTTGTTTAAAGAAACTGTGAAGTGCTTTAACCTAATATAAATTCTAATTTTGGTTAGGTCAAATTGGTGGGAAAGAAAAAAGTGACAAGAGAAAATTAAGAAGTTGTAGTAGTTTGCTGGATATTTACCAGGTAAAATAGGGCATTTAGTGTGACTTATTATTCTTTTTCCTGGAAAATATGATTCTGGTCCTCTTTAAAAAGCACAAACATTTCTGTGTTTCTCCACTATCTGTATATTTTTGCTTGATCTGTCATATATGAAAGACACTAAACAAACATAATCAAAAGTGCCTTCAATTCTTTGGATTCAGTATGCAAGGGACCTATACTGAATTCAACATTCAATATGCTTTAATTTTAAAATGAGGTTCATTTGAAAAGAGGAACGTGATGACTTGCATGCTGAACTGTAAAACTGTAGGTGGGGGTGGGGTGGGGACTAGTTAAAGTTACTAAAATTCTGAGTTATAAAAATGCCTGGCTCAACCTGTAATCCCAGTACTTTGGGAGACCAAGGCTAGGGGATTGCCTGAGCCCGTGGGTTCGAGGCCTGCCTGGGCAACTTGGCGATACCCTGTCTCCACAAGAAATTAATGTGGGGGAATTTATGTTATAGATATGTACATAAGCAGGTAACAGGTTTATGTTGACTTAATTATGGAAATAGAAATCCAAGCAATTTTCTACGGGAATGAAAGATAAGAGTTTTTTTGTTTTTGTTTTTTTTTGAGTTGGAGTCTCACTCTGCCGCCCAGACTGGAGTGCAGTGGCCACTCCTGGCCACGGCAGCCTTGACCTGCTGGGCTCCGGTGATCCTTCTGCCTCAGCCTTCCGAGTAGCCAGAATTACAGGCATGTGCTACCACGCCCGACTGATTTTTTGATTTATTGTAGAGATGAGGTCTCGCTGCCTAGGCAGGTCTCGAACCCACGGGCTCAGGCAATCCACTCACCTCAAATTTCAGATGGAGAAGCTTGGGGATGCAAATCTTGGATCACATAGATTTTAATTATTATTATTTACTTTATTTTACGATAAATATATGAGGTACAAGTCAGGATTAGGTACATAAGTAATGTATAGGTCAAGTTTGGGCCTCCAACAAGTCCTCATTTATCCTGGTTTAGGATCAGTTACCCTTGTGTTTTTATGTGCCCCCCACTTACTCCCTCCCTCCCAAATAATGATCCCTCCCTTGTACTATTGTGATTAATGTTCAGGTCCTACTTATGAGTTAGAACAAGCGGAATTTGGTTCTTTGTTTCTGTGATAGATGGCTAAAAATGACTTTGTCCAATTCCATGCAATTTGCTGAGAAGTTCATGATTTTGTCCTTCTTTATGGTTGCATAATATCCCGTCATGTATATGTACCACATATTCTTTATCTAGTCTACTTTCAATGGGCAGTAGGGTTGGGTCCATGCTTTTGCTACTGTGAATAGTATAGCAATAAACATGTGTGTGTGCAGGTGTCTTTTTTGTGGAATGATTTGTGTTCCTCTGGGTATATGTCTAGGAAGGGGATTGCTGTATAGTATGGAAGGTCAATTTCTAGTTCCTTTAGATATTGCCACACTGTTTTCTATAGATTGGACTAGTTTGCACTCCCAGCAACAGTATAGAAATGTCCCCTTTTCTCTGAACCCACACTAGCATCTACTGTTTTTTGATTTATTAATGATGGCCATCCTTTCTGGGGTGAGGTGGTATCTCAGTGTAGTTTTCATTTGCATTTCTCTGATAATTAGTGAGGCTGAGCATTTTTCACTTATCTGTTGCCAACTCAAATGTATTTTTTTGGAGAAGTGTCTATTCACGTCCTTGCCCATTTTGTAATAGGGTTGTTTCTTTTTTTGCCTTTCAGTTCATTTGAGTTTCCTGTGAATCTTGGATGCTAGGCCTTTGTCAAATACACAATTAGCAAATATTTTTTCTCATTCTGTGGGTTGTCCCCCTGCTCTCTTGAAGGTTTATTTGCTGTGCAAAAACTTTTCAGTTTGATGAGGTCCCACTTGTCTATCTTATCTTTTATGACATGTGCTTTTGGGGATTTGATAAAGAATTGGTTGCCTACTCCAATGTGCATAAGGGTGTTTTCTGCATTTTCTTCTAAGATTCTTGTAGTTTGAAGTCTAAGGTTTAGGGCTTTGATCCATTTAGAGTTTTTTTTGTGTGTTTGTTTTTGCTTTTTTTCTGTATATGGTGATAGGTGAGTGTCCTATTTCATTCTTCTTAAGTGGTCGGCCAGTTTTCCCAGCACCATTTGCTAAAGTCTCCTCTCCCCAGTGGTTGGTATTGATGGCTTTGCCAAAGATGAATTGGTTGAAAATTTGAATTTTTGCTTCCAGAATCTCTGTCCTGTTCCATTGGTCTATAGGCCTAGTCTTGTACCAGTACCAGGCTGTTTTGATTATTGGAACATTAATAGTTTACTATTAATTAGGCAATATTAATTTTAGTATCAACTTAGGATTTAGACTTTCGGTTCTTATGGGTAGATGAGAGATGTTCTATGTCAAAGACAGAGAATTTCATGAGAAAATTCTTTTTTTTTAAGATTGAAAAAAATAGTTTATTTAGAAAGTAAATGAGAGTGAGAGGAGATTCACTTCCCCAAGGTAGGGGAGGGGACCAAAGCTAGGAAACATGGTGATTATAGATTAAAGAGTCACATGGCCTGACGACCGTTTAACAAAACAATGGTCAAGAAAATCCTTAAAATAATCCATGAAAGAGACAATAAAGGCCTGACACATCATCAATGGTATTAAATAAGAAATTATTCTGGAAGTTCCTGTACCATTGACTTGGTTTGACCAGTCTTTACTTGGTCCTAAGATTGAAACTTTCTATTTCTACTCTAAATTCCAAAAATCCTTGCATTGCTCTCCTTATATTTTTTCCTGTCTTATATTTTCCCTATCCCAAAAATTGTGCTGTTTCTAGGAAATCTTTCTCACAGTCCTAGTAGTCTGGTTTAACAAACTCTTCAATTATACCTCTCTCGATATTGAAGAAACTCCTAAAAATATTCTCACTCTACCCTTGATATCATCAGTCAAAGTTGTCCTCTTACCCAGAGGTTTCTATTCCCTCCTCCCTAAATTCAGTGCATCTTTCCTCTAGCCCATGGGCTTAGCCCATATACATTAGCATATTAAACAAATTCACTAAATTCACCTGGAAACTATGGATACTGACTCACTTCGGAGCCTTTTAAGTATTTAAGTTTACATTCACATGTTACCACAATTATTTCTCTGTCTATAAACTCCACAACTACATTCACTCCTATTCTGCAGTCAGATTTTGGGGAGAAATGTGCTCTTGCCATGGCTGTCATTTCTGTAAGATTTGCCCCATGACTTCTTCCTCTATATCAAGAGGCAGATCTCCAATTTTTGCAAGATCCTTGTTTAAGAACTCACCAAATTGTGCTCTCTCTGTTCACTACGGTGATATATTTCTACTATAAGGATAAAGATTTGGCTGTAAATAATACACTCTACATAGCTTTCTAAAAATATTTTATTGCACTCCTATTTAACTTAAAAGCTATTGGCTGCCTACTATATACAAAACAATTAGTATGTTGTTTTGTTTTAGTTTGGTTATTTTTTCCTATCTGTATCCTCTTTGTTTTTGTTTTTAATTTTAAATTTTAAATACAATTCAGGGTTAGGTATACAAATGTTCATTATGTAGGTACCCTTGTGGATGAGGTGTGCCCCTCTGCAGCAGAACACAAATATTTACTCTAGCTTAATAAAAAAGAACCTCTTTACATTCCTGGTAGTGTGTGGTAAAGTACACAAAACAATATTCTTTTGCTGAAACTGGTATTATTTTCTTGATTCTCTTTGCAAAAGTAATGTCTTTTTTCTTTCTTACTGAACATCAAAGCATTTATCAAAGGCTCTGAAGTGTGACCAATCTCAATTTTTCTAAAGAGAAGCCATACTTTTCCAAAAGGGAAAAAAAAAGTATCTTTATTAAGGATCATATGTATGGAGAGCTGTCCTGTCTGACTAGTGTTTTAACTCTCTGTAGAACGCTTTTACTACAGTTTTCTTGACATATTACATTCCCAGTTAATACAACATAGATAACAGGTTTTTTTTTCCTCTTACAGACATATTTATAACATTCTTTTCAAAGTATTGTATTAATTCAGAAACTATTCTAAATTCTTAATTAAATTTTAGATTTTATGAAAATGAAATAAACAAATTTTCTTCTAAGTAGATCAGTATAAAAATTAATCATATTTAACATTTTTTTCTTTAAAGCATAGTTTTAAAATGTTGTTTTGCAATATTTAATAATCATTTTGAATTTGGTTAATGCGAACACAATATAAACATTAAGGAAAGAATAACATAATTCAATTAATTAATGTATTTAACCTAGAGAAATATTCTTTTTTAAACCTTCAAATACAATTAGTAAACTTATAAAGCAATATTTGCCATATGAAGTGATTATATGGTTTCATTTGGCATGGCTTAAGTCTTGTTTGATAAAAGTGAAAATGAAGAGAAGAAAGTCATAAGATTTATAACTAATCTAAATCGGTATCATTAAGTCATAGTTATAAGTTTAGATGGAAGGATAGATGATAGAAGGATGGATGGATGAGTGGATGGATGGATGGTTGGATGGATGGATGGATGGATGGATGGATGGATGGATGAATGAATGGATGGATAAGATGGATGAATGGATATACAGGCAGGCATATATCCTGATAAGAAGTATGAGTCTGTGGATCAGAGAATAGATTATTTATTATTGACACAGTATCTTAGCACTGGCTCCTGTGCTCTGATCACCACAGGGCAGTGCGATGAGAGCCTGATATTTCCCTGTGCATGCAATGGTGTTGTATCATAGGAGAGTAATGAAACTTGGAGTCCATAAAGGACAGCTGGCATATTGGCCTATCCTGCCTGCTTAATGAGAGAGCCCCTTACTCTAGAATGCAAACAAATCTCTGATAAGGGAAGGGAAAGCTGTCTCTGTTCACCAACTAAAATGTAAATGAATGCCTCTGGGGAAAATAAATTTATAACTCTCTCTGGAACAATGCACAATCTCTAGCTTCTAGGATATACTTGCTATTCAATCAATCTTTAATCATATTGTCAGCTTTTGCTCAGAAAGCCCAAACTCCACAGAAACATGAAAACATTCAACAAAATGACAAAACAAAGAGAAGTGGCTCTAATCCCACTATTTCGATAATAGATAGGTAGATAATGTGAGGCATAGTAAATATATCACATAATTTTGGTGACATCATAAGTACTGACCTTGTATGGTACTTTGATAAACCACAAAATGGAAACTTCAAATTAAATTGTTGCTGTTTTAAAATAAACCTAAAAATATTATGACCATCATTTCTCTTTTGTTCTCTATGTAATCATCAACATTTGTTTTCTTAAGTGTAGCAATAATTCCAAAAGACATTCAAAATGTATGGACCATCACAATGCTTTTAGTGTCTTTGTTTGTAGTATTTGTTCTTTGCATTCAAGAACAAGTCCCAGTTAAAGTCCAGACTTGTTTGCCACTATACAATGTGACCATGTAACCCCAAACTACTGGTACCCTCTAAAGCTATTAAAATAAAAAGAAAAAAGCAAAAATAAAAATAAAAAGCTTGAAAGTGGAAAAAATGAGAGGCTATCTACCCTTTAATTTAGAAAGTGACATCATGTATGAACTTGTTACTTGTCAAATTATTACATATTAAATATATAAAGACTTCTTAAAAAACTAGTCAGATAAATTAATAAATGGTATGTAAAACAAAAGGTATTAGGGATATAAAGAAAGTTTAGGATTAAATATGTAATATGTTTTTAAAAAGATAACAAATTTCTTTCTTATTAAGAAATACTTCATATATATGTTTAGAAAGTTTTTATAACCATGGGTCAACAGTTCTCCAAGTACAAGTACATTTTAAAGAGTTCTTAAGGTTAAACAGATTTTCCTAATAATAGTGGGATGTGTTTGCCTTTTTTGTTTTTTGTTTTTTGTTGTTGTTTTTTGAGTTGGAGTCTCACTCTGTCACCCAGACTGGAGTGCAGTGGCCGCTCCCGGCCACCGCAGCCTCGACCTGCTGGACTCCGGCGATCCTTCTGCCTCAGCCTTCCAAGCAGCCGGAATTACAGGCACACGCTACCACGTCTGGCTAATTTTTTAATTTTATTGTAGAGATGAGGTCTCACTGCCCAGGCAGGTCTCGAAGCCGCGGGCTCAGGCAATCCACTCACCTCAGCCTCCCAAAGGCGCGGGTTTACAACCGAGCCCGGCTTGCCTTTTTTATTATGTTGACATTTGTACTTACAGAACAAAAGCAAAGATCTGCAAAAGTGCTGTACCTCAGCACAGATTAAGGATGGACACCAGCCCTTCTGGTGGACATTGCAGTATTCATTAACAAACATTCTTACTTTAAAAAAAAAAAAATGTTAGGTTCACTTAAGAATGTCATCAGAGAAGCAATGAGCATTATTAATATTATTATATCTTGATCCTTGAGTTGACCCTCAGTATTCACAGGTTTCACATCTGTGGATTTAACCAACTACAGATAAAAAATATTTGAAAAAAATTAAAACTAAAAAATGCAATACATCAATGAAAATAATACAAATAAAGAACTAATACAGTAAATAACCGTTTGCATTGTATTAACATAGTAACCTAGAGATGATTAAAGGTATACAGGAGGATTGTGTATTATATGCAAATATTACACTGTTTTATATCAGGGACTTGAGCATCTATAGGTTTTGGTAACTGCTGAAATGTTAGAAATAATACCTTTTAATATTATGTGCATGCATAAAAAATATTCTTATGCCTTAAATATCTGAGACTCTTAGAGAAGGCACAATATGAAGAAATGAAATAAATTAAATAACTTTAAAGTAATTTGATGATTTAAAAATAGAGATTTTAAGTGGAGAGGCTAAAGAAATAGATATTTAATTTTCATATTGGAGACAGATAACTAAAAGGAGGTCATCACTGACAATTTGTTTTTTCAGTTTCAGATGATAGCAGAAGGTGCTTACATACTCATTTAAATTGAATTGATAATGTGAAACTTAAGGTAGCCATTTTGTGGTAAGCCTCAGAAGGCTAATGCCACTCCTGTAAATTCCTCAGGCCTTTCCTTTCTAATATATTTACATACAAATGCAAAGAGTTTTTACATCTCTTCAGAATCTTATTCACCTGCATGCAGGGAAGGCCAAAAGCACCTAGAATTAAAGACCCTGAGAACAGCCCACAACTGATCGACACTTCTCTGGCAGATAATCTAAGTGAATTCTATGGTGGTTTTCAGTATTCCCAGCAGGATTTCATTTCAGATCCTTCTGGTGGTAACTTGTTTGAAAACAAATTCTTTATTGGGTGTCTATTTTTTCTGTCTTAACCCCCACTCTTTCTTCAGTGTTTCCTATGATCACCTCTCAGATAAATTACTTGTACTAGAATCCTCGTCTCACAGTCAGACACACAGAAACTATATTTTTCATCACTGCGTATTATTCATAGCTGAATATAGGACCTAGAACATAAGTATTCAGCAGATAATTCTGGAATTAATTCATTAGTTTTCCAAAGTAAGTGTTCCTTGAAGTTATCATATTCATTTACTATATCCAGACCCTGGCAGAATGCCTGGCACCAAATTAATGTTTGTGGAATAAATAAATTCATACAGTTACCAGGATTATTTTTAAAAAAACTATCTGCCTGGGGAGGTGGCTTACTTTGGGGGCTGAGGCAGGAGAATTGTTTGAGCCCAGGAGTTTGAGAGCAGCCTAAACAACATTGCCAGACATCATCTCTGAGAAAAAAAAAAAAATTAGTTGGGTGTGGTAGTGCATGCCTGTAGTCCGAGTCACTCAGTAGGCTGAGGTGGAAGAATTGCCTGAGTTCCAGAAGGTCAAGGTTGCAGAGAGCAGTGATTGTGCCACTGCACTTCAGCATGGGTGACAGCATGAGAACCCGACTCAAAAAAAAAAAAAAAAGAAAAAAGAAACATACCCTATCTGACTACAAATAAAGAATATATTAATACTAAAGCAATGGTGAAAGTTCAATAAACACTTAGTTCAAATACAGCATTATAAAAATTATTAATAACAAAGTTATACTATTTGTCTACTGACTAATGTTTATACTCATTGAGTGAATCTGCATTAAATTAAGATAGAAACATTTGTTACAGGATCTTGTGAATTACCAATATTTTTTTCAAAAAGGTGTACACAGAAAAGTGCCACATGTTTTGCAAACTGTACTAAAAAAATCTGCAGCTTATAATGACCAAAATGAATAACAGATAATAGAAACGAAAGCATTGGTTGATAGAAAATACATATTTACCTAACACCTGCTAGGTATCAGTCGTGTCTCTACTTCTATGGTTTTATAATTTTTGACTGAGGTCTGCAATAGAAAATGTATTTTACCTCAAAACTCATACACAAATGTATAATGTAAGAATACACAGATGTACTCAGAACTAAAAACATAAAAAAACTTTAGTACCCAATATGTTTGTACTATATTTCATTCACTCTGACAAAACTCTAGTTTATTCTAGCCTATTTTATCAGGAAAAACTACTACACATTGCACATTACCAATTAATCTGATTTTGCTGCTCACTAATGGGTCCCGATTGACATTTTGAGAAACATAAATCAAATCATTAAAAAAAGAGAAACCTAATGTAACAATTACCTCTGTAAATGCTGCAAAGCAAAGGTAAATAGGATTAAGCAGATTATATGCCAGGAAGATCCAATTGGTGTCAGGAGAGGAGGAATTGTAATGGGAGATTTCCTCAAGAAATAGTGATTGAGCTGGGATTTGAAGAGGGATTGAAGTAAATTCTGAAGGTGGCTTATTTGGAGATATTTTTGTTAGAGGTTAGATATGGAAGTTGTTATGTAGTGAATGTTAGTATCCTCTGAAAATTCATATGTTAAAATCCTAACCCCCACTGTGATGATAGTGGGAAGTGGGACCTTTGGTAGTTTATTTTTTTTTTTAATTTTTATTTATTTATTTTTTGAGTTGGAATCTCACTCTGTCGCCCAGACTGGAGTGCAGTGGCCGCTCCCGGCCACTGCAGCCTCGCCTGCTGGGCTCCGGCAATCCTTCCGCCTCAGCCTTCCGAGTAGCCGGAATTACAGGCACGCACTACCACGCCCGGCTGATTTTTTGATTTATTGTAGAGATGAGGTCTCGCTGCCCAGGCGGGTCTCGAACCCGCGGGCTAAGGCAATCCACTCACCTCAGCCTCCCAAAAGCGCGGGATTACAGGCTGAGCCACCGAGCCTGGCTTCTGGTAGTTTATTATGTTTATGAGTGACATGAATGGGATTAGTGCCCTTATAAAAGAGACTCCAGAGAGTTCTATAGGCATCTTTCTGTCATTTGAAGATAAAATGAGAAGATGGTAGTCTGCAACCTGGAAGAGGGTCCTCACCAGAAACCAACCATGCTGACACTCTGTTCTCAAGACTTTGAGTCTTCAGAACTGTGATGAATGAATTTCTGTTGTTTATAAGCCATCCAGTCTACATCACTTCATTATGTAGCCTAGTCTAAGAAAATGAGTGAAAAGGAGACATCAAGAACAACTGCTACATTCATGGTTTGCCCAACTTGATGGATGATGGTGGTATTTTTAGAAATGGGAAGACTAAGGAGAACCAGATTTGAACAAAGGTGGGGTGGAAATATCACAAGTTAGTTATCAAGCATTCTTCTTTTAAAGGTACCAAAGTGATAAAGCCAAGAAATGAGTTGAATATGAGAATCTGGATTTCAGAAGCACAGTTTAGGACATAAATAATAATCTATTGAGTCATCTACACATGAAACAGTATTTAAAAAATAGTCTAATAATAGTATATTATTTTACTTGTTATTTGCACTCTGATTTCATAAGTGAATTCTAAAAGGCTTGCAAATAAATTATGTACAGAAAATTGGTCAAGTGAAGGAGAATAATATTTATGTTATAAAAAGCTAAAAAGACTAGTTGTACTATCAAACCTAAGCAAAAGATAGTTGCCTATGATAAGGATGATAAAAATAATGTTAAAACATTAGACCTTTTAAATGCATTATCCTCACTAATTTTTTTTTAATCATATGAGGTACATATTCTCACTTTCCAGATGAGGAAGAGACACTATTCTAGATGAGGAGTAGATATTAAAGAACAGATAAATAAAACAATTAGCCCAAAGTCACAAATCTACTAAAGAATAAATCAGGGATCACTAAGTTGAATAGGTCTATCTCATTTTAGAGTCTGAGTTTCATTGTGCAACCAAATGCTGTCAGGCAAGATCTTTAACCATCGGCTTTTCTCAAAAGAAATAATCTTTTTTAAGTTACTGCACCATACCAAACCTATAAGTAATTACTCCTTTAAGTTTTTTCACCCAAAAAGATGTATTCCTAAATATGTACACAGCAGTTTAAAATTATTATGCATATGAATGCCCTTAACAGCAATGGAATAATAATAAACAACATAAAAGAAGTTATTTGTGATTTTATTGTTCATTTACTCATCAATATTTATTGAGCACCTACATATGTATCAGGTATTGTTCTTTATATTTGTTATGCCAGACAGTCCATGGATAATAGAAATGGGAATTCAGAATAAATTTAAGTTTCCAAGACCTCGTGAATTGCAAAAAGAAAAAGTAAGACATTCTTTTTATATCTCCTTTCCCTCAGATCTTTTTTATACTGTATGTCAGAGATATTACTAAGGATTAAATGATTTGGAAAAAAAATAGAGACAAGCACATGGGAATTTAGTTTTAATTGGCAATTACAATATACCTATTTTAAGAATGTAGAGGACTTCTGGCAAGATGGCGACGGGGCAACCTGGTCTGTGAAACCCTCTGCAAAGGAGAACTGCAGTGGGTCTCTGGCTCTCACCCCGGGGGCTGTGGACCCCAACATCGCAGCCTGCTCTTCATACTGAGCTTGGCCATTGCCACCGCTGGGGCATCTCAGCGGACTGGACAGCCACTGCAGCGCAGGCGCAGATGCCGTCACCGCTGCTGGTAGCACATCGCACCACCTGGCCGGAGGCAATCCATGACTTCAGTCCTTGAAGCCCCTTCAGGGAAGATCTGCTGGGATCGCTGCCACCTCTCCTGCGACCCAGACATCCTGCCCACCGTGAGTCTCCTGCCTGTGCCCCGAGGCAGGCATCCATCTCCAGTCTCTGTCAGTTCCTGTCCGGCCCCACCTCCTCTGGGGCGAGCAGCTGAGATAGCACCACCTGCTGGCGATTCAAGGTAACAACACCGAAACAGGAGAAACAAGCTTGAAAAAAGACATAGGCCAGAGTGGTGAATGGAGGGTGATCTGAACTGTCCTTCACAGCAGACCAGGGGCAACTGACCCTAACTGCAAACTAATTTACCAGCTTGAAAAGAAAGCTAGAAATCAGAGCTGAAAGGACATTGAACTTAAACGAAAAGTCTCAGAGTGTGCTTCATTGATTCTGTTAGTTTAATGACTTAATTCTATTCCTACTGTATTGTTCCTTTTTTTTTCTCTTCCTTTTCTTCTCTTTTCTTCTCTCTGTAAACCATATCTTTGTATAGAGGAACAGCACATCAATAAGGTGGTTGGTTAGCTTGTATGTTAGCATCACTATATTTTTTTTTTTTGTATGGGAGTTGGTTCGTCTGAAGCTGTGGTCTATTGTTTTTATTGGTTTCAGTATAGGTCTCTCTCACCATTTGTTGGCACACTCGTTTATTTCCCCCCTTACTCCTCTATCTCTCCACGCCCCTCTTCAACTCACTGTCTGCTCCATTCTCTTCCCTCTGCTAACCACATTTTATTTCAGGGAGTAAACCTACAGCCCCACTGCACGGACAGATTCCAAGGCAGTGGGAAGCGGATTCCAGATAATCCACACACCTGTCAGTGAATACCAGGACCTGCAGATAGATTTTGAATCACAGCTCCCCACTTAAGTAAATCTCAAAACTGCAAAAAGGACCACCCCCAACCTACAGTGCAACTCCAGAACTGAACAAAGTAAGAGGGCACACATAAAGAATAGGAGATTGAACAAACAGAAGTAAAACCAATCCCTTTACCCCTGAATAACAGAATTAAAGAAGACGGTGACGTGGAGGGAAGGAAAAAGCAGGGAGGGGGAAAAACCTCACAAATGAAGAAAAACCAAAAGAAGAATATAGGTCGCACACAGACCCCTGGGAGATCAGACACTGAGAAAACAGATTCTGGAACACAAACAATCAAGAGCCCCCAGGATGACTGGTCACATGCAACAAACCCAGACATCAAGACATTAATGGAGAGAATTTTAAAAATTGAGGAGAGACAAGAGGAAAATAGGAAGGAGCTGATGTCAGAAAAGACAGC
>NW_007036751.1:170042-182787 GCF_000164805.1 Carlito syrichta
CTGTGAGGGAAATGAATAACAGACTAATAAGCATGGAAAGCAGAATCAGCCACGCAGAAGAAAGAATCTCAGAGCCCGAAGACCAAATCACAGAACTAACCCAAACTGTCAAAAGCATAGAAAAGAAGCTCAAAAAGACAGAACAAAACCTGTAAGAGATGAATGATCACTTCAAGAGACCAAACCTAAGAGTAATTGGGCTTCCTGAGGCAGGGAGAGAAACAGAAGCCACACTGGAACAAACATTTCATGAAATCATTCAAGAAAACTTCCCTCGTCTCATCAAGGATGAAAAAATTCAAACACAAGAGATTCAGACAACCCCTGTAAGACAACAAATGAGAAGAACCACTCCCAGACACATAATAATTTGCCTAAACAAAGTCACTATAAAAGAAAAAATCCTAAAGGCAGCAAGAGAAAAAGGTCAGACTACCTACCAGGGAAGACCAATTAGAATAGCAGCAGATTTATCCACAGAAACCCTTCAGGCTAGGAGAGCCTGGAGCCTTATCTTCCAAGTTCTAAAAGAGAAACAATTTCAACCAAGAATAACCTACCCAGTCAAACTAAGCTTCATTAGTGAGGGAGAATTGAAATCTTTTCCAAATATCCAATCCCTAAGAACCTACGCTGCCACCAGACCACCCCTACAAGAAACACTTAGGAAAGTACTGAACACAGAAGAAAACGAAAAAAGAACAACAACATTCTTCACAAGAGTACAGGCAAAAGATTAAAAACACACATGAGCCAACTCCAAAACCCAAAGAAAGACAACAAACAAACAGGAACAACTCTGTAAGAACCTTATGACAGGGATCAACTCTTGCATTTCAATTATTAGCCGAAATGTGAATGGACTTAATGCACCACTGAAAAGACACAGAATGGCAAAATGGATAAAATATCATCAGGCAACAATCTTTTGCCTTTAAGAGACTCACCTCACTAGAAAGGACACCCACAGACTCAAAGTAAGAGGATGGGAAACAAACTTTTGGGCGAACGGAATACAAAAGAAAGGAGGAGTAGCGATCTTAATTTCAGACAAAATACCCTTCAAGCTATTAAAAATCAAAAAAGATACAGAAGGCCACTACATAATGATAAAAGGCTCAATCCATCAACAAGAAATATCTATCTTAAACATATATGCACCCAACATAGGTGCGCCAACTTTCATAAAGAAACTTCTAGGAAAACTAAAGAAAGATATTGACTCAAACACCATCATAACTGGGGACTTTAATAACCCACTCACAACCCTAGACAGATCATGTTCCGGAGGGAGGGGAAGACCCTATTTTCTCAGACTGCAGGGATGAAACAGGTTCAGACAGTTTCCCCCAGATCTCTACCCTTCTTGCCCCTACTGCCCACCCCACAGGTGGGACAGAAGAGGGAAGACAAACAAAACAAAACAAAATCACACAAATAGCTACCCTCATCAGTAGCAAAATTGTCTAAAAAAACAAAAATAAAAAGAGAAGAGTCTGCCCTCACAGATGAGAGAGAACCACTGAAAAAACATTGGCAATCCTCAAAGCAATAATGAGATGATACTTATTAGGCCTTCCCAGATCCCAAGCAATGGAATCCATTCAGAACGATCTGTCCTTGATGGCTTATATAGCATTCAGATTATGGATGGCAAAGATACTAATGAGATCCACAAGAAGGTGTGCACAGAGGTCATTCAGGACATGCAAACAGTGTAGAAGGTGAAAGCTGAGCTGGCCATATTAAGAAAGGACAATCTGAACTCTGGGAAATAAAGACTGTTTTCCAGGAACTTCAACACACAATAGTAAGTCTCAGGAAGAGGAAAGAATCACAGAGTTTAAGGGTCGAACTATTGAACTAACCCAGTGTGACAAGAATAAGAAGAAAAGATGTAAGAAGAAGGAGCAAAACATATGAGAGGTTTGGGATTATGCTAAGAGACCAAATCTACAGTTCATTGTTATCCCAGAGAGAGAAAGGGAAACTGAGAACCTCCTTGGAACAAGGCATCCAAGATGTCATCCAAGAAAATTTCTCTTCTTTTGCTAGAGAAGTGACCATGCAGATGCAAGAGATTGAGAGAACTCCTGTAAGGTATTATATGAGAAGACCATCCCAACGCACATGATAATCTGTCTCCCCAAGGTAAGCATGAAAGAAAAAAAATCCTAAAGACAGCTAGAGAGAAGTGACAGGCCACCAACCAAAAAAGACCAGTCAGAATTGCAGCAGACTTCTCAGCAGGAACTCTATAAGCCAGAAGAGATGTGTCCAATCTTTAACATTCTTAAAGAAAAGCAATTCCAGCCATGAATTCCTACCCCACCTAGCTAAGTTTCATTAATGAAGGGGAATTAAAATCCTCCCAGACAAGTAACTCCTAAGAGAATATACCACCTCCAGACCAATGCTCCAGGAGATACTTAAGAAAGTTCTAAGCACAGAGCATAGGTAAGCACAGAGTTGTCAGACCTTATAAATCAACCACAAAACGTAAAATGCAAAGCAGCCTCTTAATAGTAATATGACAGGAACAAATCCCTACATATCAACAATTAACTTAAAAGTGAATAAACTGAATGCACTACTCAAAAGGCATAGAGTGGCAAATTGGATAAAAAAGCATAATCTATCCTTCTGCTGTCTTCAGGAAACCAGTCTCTCTGCAAATGACACCCACAGGCTCAAGACATATGGCTCAAGAAAGGTGTTTCAGGCAAATGGAAAACAAAGAAGAGCAGGAGTAGATATTTTTATAGCAGACAAAACAGACTTTAAACCAATAAAAGTTAAAAAGAATACTGAAAGATACTACATAATGACAAAATGCTCAATCTACCAGCAAGAAATATCCATCATGAATATATATGCACTCAACATAGGAGCACCCAGATTTATAAAACAATTATAATTAAACTGAGAGAGGAGATAGATACCCACACAATGATAACCAGAGACATTAATACCCCACTAACAGCCTTAGACAAATTATTGAGGCAAAAAACTAACAAGGAAACCCAGAACCTTAACTCAACACTCAACCAACTGCATTCAAGCTCCTAAATCATCTTTTTTCTTCTGTCCTTGATGCAAAGTGCATCACACCCGCATATACACTCACATCCATTATCTATCTCAATAGTCTAATTTGCAATTCTTCTAAAACCTAAATCAGATCATTTAAATCTTCTGTTCCAGACCCTCTGAAAACTTCCTGTCTCAGAATAAAAACCCAAGTTTCTTCAGTGTCCTACTAGGCCTGATATGGTTCACCTCTACAGCTGATCTCAACTCCTGCTACTCTTTTTCTCCCCTCCTTAGATCCATCCACAACAGTCTTTTGCTTTTTCTTGAATAAACAAGGAAGCTCAAGGATTTTTGAATGTGTGAATCCTTCCTATGCTCACTAGGTAAACCTCACCCTAGTATACATAGCTTGTTCCTTTACTTCCATCTCATCTGCTCCATATCATCAGTAACGTCATCCATGTCCATTCTTGTCAATTTTACAACTCTTTTACTTCATTCCTCTCTGTACCTTGTCCTTGCTTTATTTTCCTCCATACCACTAATCACCATCTGAGATTAGTAACATATTTTATGCATTTGCTTAGTTTCTGTCTCCCATCATTATAATTTAAGTTCCTTACTGCTAAGAATTTTATGTTCACTGCCGTATTTTGGGAGGTCTAGTACAGTGCCTGGGGCATAGTAGGCATTCAGTAAATAGTACATGAATGAAGAACTAAATGAATATACTTCTGCTTATGATTATATGGGTCCATAAACCAATATGAACAAATATAAGAACATTTAACAGAACAGCCATTAAAAACTTTGTCAGGTTCAGATATTTTCTATCTTATTTTTGTAATGTTGCTTATTGGGATAAATCCCACATATTATTTCACCAACAAATATTTTCCATCCTTAGTTGTTGTTGTTGTTGTTGTTTTTGGATAATGTGTCTACCAGGATGTAATTATTACATTTTAGATCTCTTTTAACCTGCTTCATGTTAAAGGTGCAATGATGGAAGAGAAGAAATAAGAAGAGGAGCTAGAACTTAGGACAATAATATTTTTTAGTTAGAGATTTACAACAGAAAAAGCAGGGTTACTCTAAACATTTCAGAATTAACTTGGTTAAACTATTCCTATTCTGGAGGTTTTTGTTTTTCTTTTTTACTTGTTAGTATAGAATGTGCCTAGATTAGATTCAGTGACTACATAGCTGAATGAAAGTAGGATATAGAAGCTCTGTCCACAACCAGATAAACACTCCCATGTTTCACTGGTGGAAAATGCCAGCACAGCAGTGACTTAGTGACTCCAATGCTAATTAAATGAGTATTTTATCTCACATTTTTTTTTTTTTGACTTGGAGGCACAATAATGTAACTGTATTAAAAGAACATGCTGTGTGCCTGGAGAGGGTGGGTGGTTAAGAACACTCTAAGGGTTTTCACTGATTGTACTCAGGGGTACAGCAGGACTGATTTGCCTCACATGGATGAATAGCTGACACCTTGTTGCTTAAAAATTGCTTATGTTTAAAGTATACTCCACAGCTAAAGGGCCATGCAGATGCCACATTACTGAATAGCATATGGACATCTCCGGGGCTGTTTAAAATGATCACACCAACCGTCTGTTTTTACTGGGGCTTACTGTATTTATACAGTTCTAAGAGAGAAGATTACGCCTTTCAATGTAGCTCAGGGGACCTATATTGAGAAGGAAAGGAAGCAGGGAAAGCACTTGCGAACTTGCAAGAGAAACTTTATGTGTCCGTTATGGTCTCTTTCTTAACAATGTGGCAGTTTTGAATCCCAGAAAGGCCAAAATAATTTTAAGATAAAAAGACACTATTTTTCAAATTTGTAACCTAAAACTTTAGAACTTCCAACTAAGTGCACTTTGGTGATGAGAATGGAGTGACTGGCATTTTTCTGTTTGGACATCAAACTTATATATAGTTGCTAGCACAAATTTAGATGAGTTCATAAGCTGCCCCCAACTTTATTGTAACTTCAGAGTTCTACTGGGAAAGGAAAGAACCCCAAAGAATGCTGTGCTCTCCTGCAAGAACAGCAGTTAAACGTTACCTTCTGTGATCCTTTACTTCTTAGTTCTATTCAGAGCTTGTATCTTCTTCCATTACCATATCTTTAACTGCTCCCCATGATTTAAATAACCCACAGTATCAGGCATCATGCTAAGCACATAATACATCCTCAGTAGAAAAAGAATAAGGTGCAAGACACAGAGCTAACCATTGTGGGAAAGGCCATGCTCCTGCCCCTTATATCTTTGCCCCAAAGGCATGGGGAGGACTGTAGCTTCCACTAGAAATAATTACCACAGTAAACACTAGATAAATTATGCAACATAAGTTTCACTTAATGTGTTCTCTAGGTATGTAAAATCACAAGTTGTTAATTATCAAAACAAAACAATTTCTGAGTGCCATCTTAGAAAAGACTTACCACTGATATTTCAGATGATGCTTACTTGACCTCATTCCAATCATGTTATGAGTGATGACAAAAATTTACACTATAATTAATAACAATATATTGTATTCTTGAAAAATGATTAGAGAGTAGATTTTAAGTTTTCTTACCACAAAAAAGTGAGAACAATATGAGGTAATACATGTATTAATTAACTCAATTTAGCCATTCTACAATGTGTGTGTGTGTGTGTGTGTGTGTGTGTGTGTGTGCGTGTGTGTGTGTATGTCACATCATGTTGCACATAATAAATATATACAATTTTTGGTAAGTTAAAATAATAAAATATAAAATAATGAATAAAACGCATGCCCACACAACTTTACACAAATTTACAAAGGCCATATGAAGGCTCAAAAGAATGAACAAAATCCACATATTTATCACACTAATACAATAATCTTACACTTTGAAAAGACAAGAGCAGACATCAATATTTTTAAATATGGAATGCTTCACGAATTTGTGTATCATTCTTGCGCAGGGGCCATGCTAATCTTCTCTGTATTGTTTCAGTTTTAGTATATGTGCTGCCGAAGCGAGTACTGAGACATCAGTGTTTTACAGACTTTTAAATCTTAACATTTTTAAAGCATTTGGACATTCAAGTAATTTTTATCAGTGCCGAAAAGCCTACCATCGGTTTATTTTAATTACTATAAGATTATATGCTTTCTGATTAATTTACCTTTTGAATCTAGTTTTTGAAAATTGTAATTGGATTAATATTTAAATCAGCATTTACTGTATTTCAGACATTTTGAGAATCACTCAGCTCTGATTCTAACAAAACCTGAGTAAAAGTCCTATCATTTTTCTCATTTTACAGATGAAAGAGTTTAGTGACACTAATAACTTGCCCAAACTAATACATCTATTACATGGCAGAGTCAAAATTACAACTTTGCCCCTTTACCCTAAATCCTTTTTTGATATAAGGTGAAAAAAACAAAAGGAGAAAGATAAGATAATACAATGTCCCAGAGCTTTATCTGCATATATAAAAATCATTTCAAAGTAGCTTGTATGCTTCTGAACTCTTGGATGGCAAGATATAAATGAAGCATCTTAGACTATGCTTAGAGTATTAAAAATGATAAAACATAGTCACAGTATAGTTGAAAATGTTACTGTGAACAACAAAAAAGCTGACTGTAAGATAGTAGAGCATCAGTTTTCTTGACTACTCATTCTGGTTGAGTTTCTCTAAAA
Source organism: Carlito syrichta (assembly GCF_000164805.1). NCBI lineage: Eukaryota > Metazoa > Chordata > Mammalia > Primates > Tarsiidae > Carlito > Carlito syrichta. The sequence goes on from NW_007036751.1 coordinate 176,776, forward strand.
TAATCATATAGCACACCTATATGAATACCATAGCAAACATACATGTGGACATATGTTTTTTTCAAAGACGCTATCAAAATCGCAACTATCAAAATACCAGAAATACCAAATAAGACAGAATGAGACAGAGTTCCTGTTGTCTCCTGAGACCTGGAGCTGATACTTGTCCCAGATAAACATCACTGATCTCTCCAAGGCACTAAGTACATCAAAGAAGCCCCAAACCATGGATAGTAAGAACAAAATAGCTACTAAAGCATGACCAACTTATAACATAGACTGTCCTAAATAAGGATACTTGATATTAGCAAACATAGCCAGATGTGAAAACTAATAAATCAATTACATATGAACTGTGGTTTCTTTGGATTATAGCCATTTCCTACCCTCTTAACCTACCAACCTCCAGCCCTCCCAGTCATTGTTATTGTTGTGGCAATTAAAAAAAAAAAACAGATATTTGAAGGCAGAGCTTTTACTAATGGAAAGGTAACTAACTGACTGTTGTGGTAAGTGCATCAGCTCTAGAATGTACCTGAACTTAAATCCCTTCTCTGCCGCTCACTGGGCCTTTGATCAAGTTGCATTACTTCTCTGCGCCCTACTTTCCCTCTTAAGCCCTCATTGCACACACGCAGCAATGCCACTTTGCTATAAGGATTAAGTGAGTTAATACATGTAAAGCACAGAAACAGGTTCTGGAATATACTATGACTTACATGAGTGCTAGTGTGATTATGTTATAATTAATATTACTTCTCCTAGATGCAAAAAAGATAATGTTCAAGGCTTTATTTTTCGAATTGTTTTATCCTTTTAGTAGGTCACGAAGTTAGATTAATTGTTGGTAACAGTTATTTCATTGAACAAATGCATATGTGTTCTCAGTTGTGCCAGAAAAGTATTCCTTTTTTTTTTTTTTTTTTTTTTGAGTCAGAGCCTCACTTTGTCACCCAGGCTGGAGTGCAGCGACTGAATCACAGCTACTTCAGTCTCAACTTGCAGTGTTCAAATGATACTTCAGCCTCAGCCTTCCAAGCAGCTGGGACTACAGACAAGTGACACCATACCTGGCTAATTTTTAAATATTTATTATCAACTTTTGGTAGAGATGAGGTCTCACCATGTTGCCTAGGCTGGTCCCAAACTCCTGGGCTCAGGCAATCCTCTCACGTTGGCCTCCCAAAGTGCTGGGATTACAGGACTTATCTTGCCCTGAAGAGTTTTTCTTAATGACAGTCATGGCCAAAAGCATTTGAAAAACATTGGTTTAGAATTATCATACAGAAAGTATAGAAGCCTTATATCTGTGCAAAAGAGATTTTAAATTTTGTTGCAGTCTTAATGTTAAGAATTTAATTTATTCATAAATTTAACACACATTTTCTATTTTCTAGGCACTATGCTAGCTATGGTGCAGAGAAACAATGACAATAACATTTGACATAGCCCTTGCCCTAAATAGAACCTACAGTTTAATGGGAAAACACTCTTTATCTAATAAGTAACACTAACCACCTATTATGACACATGTAATTCCAATTTTTTACAAATATACAGAGATGGAATGACCAGCAGACATAAACCAAAAGTAAATTGTAAATAGGTAGAAAATAATCTCACACAAAATTTGGAGTGAAAACAATACAAAGATGCATACAAAACGGGACACACCCTATACTGTTCCATAATTACTGATGAAGCTGGGAAAAGTACAAATGCAGTTTGTCATTCTTGTTTCTAATTAAATATCTATTGTAAGTTATCATCTCTACCACCTAATATTCATTAAATTGCCTGGATTCCATAGGGTCATAATTAGTAGTTTGTACAGAATATTTGTTAAATCTCTATAAAATTAACTAGTATCACTTAAATTTAATATATACATTTAATGTAATTTTATTTATTTATTTTTTTGAGTTAGAGTCTCACTCTGTTACCCAGACTGGAGTGCAGTGACCACTCCCGGCCACCACAGCCTCAACCTGCTGGGCTCTGGCGATCCTTCCACCTCAGCCTTCCAAGTAGCTGGAACTACAGGCGCGTGCTACCACGCCCAGCTCATTTTTTTGATTTATTGTAGAGATGAGGTCTCGCCAAGTTGTCCAGGAGATTTTAATGAAAATCAGACTAGTGCTGTACTAGGAATTGGATAGAATAATCTTAAGCTATACATAAAAAATATATTTCTAACTATTACTAAGAAAAGTATGGAAAAGAGGAGGAGTAATAGTTTTCTTGTTTTATCAAAACATACTATAAAACTATGATATTCTGAATAACATGGTCTTGGTAAAAGAAAAAAATTAGATAAAATACACAAGTAGGACAGTTTTCTTTAACCAATGTGTACAAGAAGTCAATATTTGACAAAATACTAGTCGTTAAATTCAATGAGCAAATGTATTTACTTATTAAAAATGTGTTTAAATATCTGAAAGAAAATGAAGATAGAGCCCTTCTTTTCAGACACATAATGAAGTTAAAGAGCAACAAAAATCTTAAATATGAAAGAAAATACCTTCTGGGAAAATATAGGAAAGTAAGTATACAATCTAGGTTTTGGGAAATTCTATCAAAATAGCACTGTATATCCAAAGTTATAAAACAAACTGCAGACAAAATTTGTTTATAGAAATATTTCTGAAACTTTTTACAACAGTAAGCAAAAAAAAAAAAAAAATTAGAAAAACAATAGTTAGGGAGAAAGTATTTGTAATTCAAATGACATGAGGAATAATTTTCTGTACACAAAAGACTCTTCCAAATGGATAAGAAAAAGATAACTCAACGGGCGAAGCCTAATGATAAATAATTCACAGACAAACAAGTGGAATGGACAAAAATATATGAACAGTTGCTCCAGCTTAGGAATATAAAAAAAAATTAAAGTAACAATATCTCTTTTTCAGCTATTAGAGGGGCACATTTATCAAGACCTAGAATATTTTTTCTGGCAGGTTTGTAGAAATAAAGCATAATAATATACATCGTTAGTAGAAATGTGAAGTATTAGAGTCTTTTAGGGATGCAATCTGTCAACATCTACTAAAATTAAAATTATGCATACCTCTGACTGAGCAATTCCATTTTGGTGAATATATTTCAATTTATTTCGACATTTAGTGTGGCAGTTTTTGAAATAGCCAAGAATGGTAAACAAAGTCACTATCCATCAATAAGGGAATGGGTGAATAGATTATGGTAAATTGTTCCATGGCTTTATTATACAATAATTTTAAAGACTGAATTAGAACTATACCTGATGACTGAAAGTCTTAAAGATATTTCTATGAGGTAATTCTGAGTGACAAAAGCAAGGTATCAAAAAATGTGTCTAGTAAAGATTTTTGGTAAACTAAATAATGACACAAAAAAATTAAACACATGTATATCTATGCTATGGTTATATAGGTGTGCATTTACATGTACAGAAAAGTATAGGTATATATGTAGTATGTGTATTATGTAAAGGATTATATAAATATGGATAAAAATATGAAATTAATAACATTAGACTTTTCATGTTTTAAGTGGGAAGCCAAGAATGAGAGGTGAGATGCTGATGAGTTGGAAAAAGAAAAAAGGGGAAAAAAAACCCCAAAAAACCCCACTCCAAATACTTGTTTTTTGACAAGTATTATTTGACTTCACTTATGTAAGTTTGTGTATGTTAGAAACAGAGAAAACAAAGATTATAAAAATGCATGCATAGGTGACATACTAAAAAGTTAACGAAATATAAGAGCAAAGGTGAAAATACAAGATAGAAGAATGAAAAATAAATCAGTTGGTATCATTCAAGATTAAGTAAAAACATATGTATCAGCAAAAATTAAGTTTTTTAATGTTCTCTAGATATAATAAAGTTACTGGTTTTCTTGTTTTGCCAGAGAAGTTTTTGTCACTAATTAGATTTTTAGTGTTTTTTTCCTTGAAGTTCCTTCTTCTCAACCCTCATCTCTACACTACAAACACACTCATAAACACACACAAATAATCACATGTCATAGAATAGTTTCTACTGGGACAAACTTTAGTGTCAGTCCTTCAGCAACACTGAGGAACTTTTAAATTTTATTTTATTTTATTTTATTTCATTTCATTTCATTTCATTTCATTTTAAGGTGAAGTCTCACCCTGTCACCCAGACTGGAATGCAGTGGCCGCTCCCAGTCACCGCAGCCTCGACCTGATGGGCTCCGGCAATCCTTCCGCCTCAGACTTCCAAGTAGCCGGAATTACACGCATGCGCTACCATGCCCGACTGATTTTTGATTTATTGTAGAGATGAGGTCTCGCTGCCCACGCGGGTCTCGATCCCGCGGGCTCAGGCAATCCACTCACCTCAGCCTCCCAAAGGCGCGGGATTACAGGCTGAGCCACCGAGCCCGGCTAACTGAGGAACGTTAAAATGAAATTTATTTCTAACATACTATAAAGATATTGCCATTTTGATGAACTACTGGGCAGTTTTGCTAGATTTTAAGCCTTTAAGTGAGTCAGTGGGTTACATGGTTGGCTCTTTATGAAGACAAAAGGAAACACATTTCTTTCAGTCCCAGGAATAATTGTGTCCCTAAGCTCTTTCATATACACTGAAAATCACATAACTGCCTGAACTCCATCTTAGCTGCTAGAAAGAATGATGTCAAACTGTACTCCTAGCTTTATATTTGTCTTATCTTATGAATACTTCACTGCAATTTTCTTACTATCTTTAATGGCTTTAACATATGAATATTTTGTATGACCTTTTACATCTTTCAGGATCCATATAGGTTATATGTACATATCCACAAATGACAATATGGGCTCCCCAACAAAAAGTGGCATCCCAACACTGACTGAAGAGGACAGAAGAAAATAGGTCTTAGTGACACACTAAGGTTGACCACTGTTCCTTAATAAAGAGGTGTTCTAAATTGATATTATAACCCATGTTATATTAGTGGTTCATTTTATCTGAAAGAAACGATGTATATGTATATGTTCTCATTATAGAAATACATCAACTTTTAAAAAATTTTCAAATTAAAAAAACAAAACAAAACTTCTGCACATACCGGTATATGTGAATGAATGCCTAAACTGAAGGAAGGCTTATTGACTATTACAGAATGAGAACAATCAGGTGGCTGGGTACCCCTGATAGAATTATCTCTACGGAGCCTAATAATGTCTGGTTTTGCCACATGTCTCAGTGCATTACAATGAGCTGCTTTATAGAGAAATAGATGTAATAAGTAGCCAGTTGACTGAATTTGTACTGAATCCAGTCTCTCCTCCCCTTATAAAAGAGATAATTATTTAGGCCTATTTTCTTTGCTTTAACTAAATTTTTTCTTCCAGAAGTTTATTTGATTGTATCAGCATGATAATAGAAGCCAAAGAGGTTGATTATGTTCTCATTCAAGCAAAATGACTAATGGAGAAGAATCTAGCTATGAAGCTTCTTTGCACCAAATTTCCAATTTTGTACAAAACAGTACAGGATCGTAAATTGGTAACTACTTATAACTGACAAATACATAAAGTAAATTTATCATTTAAAAAATAGCTTGACTTAATTTTTAAAAAGGTTTATTCTTATATTACAGCCATTTGGCAAAAGAAAGCTTGTTGTTTCATGCTTAATAAGCCAAATACTATATCTGTACTATATCTGTCTTGAAAGAAAATTATAGGAAATAATTTAGATCACTGAGATAGGGTCAGTCAAGAAATAGAAAATCAATTTAATATTTCAAAAGAGCAAAACTACTTCTCATTTTAACAAGGCTGTTACTCACACATCATGGGGGAAAAATAAAAATTAAGCATAACAAACACAGTTAATAAGGGAAATTCAAGAAAACAAGTAAATTTGGGAAACCCACAGTAAAGAATAAGCCAGAATTTACTTTATAAACAGAAATTTTTGCTCTGACACAAAATATCAATGTGTGGTCAGCAGTTCAATTCAATCATATTTGTAAGGATAGAGTCTCATATTTAATGTTTACAATA
>NW_007036752.1:0-1102 GCF_000164805.1 Carlito syrichta
ATCAAAAGAGAAGACAGACCCCTAGACACATAGTAATTTGCCTACACAAAGTAGGCACAAAAGAAAAACTCCTAAAGGCAGCAAGAGAGAAAGGTTAGACTACCTACCAGGGAAAGCTAATCAGAATAGCAGCAGACCTACTGGCAGAAACACTACAAGCAAGGAGGGACTGGAGACCAATATTCAAAGTCCTTAAAGATAAACAATTTCAATTCTTCATCAGTGATGGAGAATTAAAATCTTTCCCAGACATCCAATTCCTAAGAGATTATGTAGCTTCCATACCAGCTCCACAGGAGACATTTTAAAAGGAATTAAGCACAGAAGAAAGAAAAAAAAGGATGACCACACACTTTCCAAGAGAACAGCAGAGCACAGAATCAACAAAGACTGGAGCGCAACAAGAAACTTGAAAACACACTCATACATCAACCCCAAAGCCAAAAGAAAACAAACAAAGAAAAAAATTTATAAGAACCTCATGACAGGGATAAATAATCATATTTCAATAATCAACCTTCATGTGAATAGACTAAGTGTACCACTGAAAAGACACAGAATGGCAAACTTGATAAGAAACCAAGAAACAATTATTTGCTGCATCCAGGAACTCATCTCACCACACAGGACACACACAGACTCAAAGTTAAATGATGAAAAACGAATTTTCAGGCAAATGGATCACAAAAGAGGGCAGTAGTCATGATCTTAATATCAGAAAAACAACCTTTAAGTTATCAAAAATTTAAAAATATACAAAAGGACATTGCATAATGATAAAAGGTTCAATTCATCAACAAGATATATACATCCTAAACATATATGCACCCAACACAGGAGAGCCAGCATTTATAAAGCAACTACTAAGTAAACAAAAAAAAAAGATATTGACTCTAACACTATTACAGCAGGGGTCTTGAATACCTCAATAACAGTCTTAGATAGGCCATCAAGGCAAAAAATCAGTAAGGAAATTCAGAACCTAAACTGACACTTGGCCAAATGAACTTAATAGATACCTACAGATTATTCTACTCAACACCCACAGAATATACATTCTACTCATCATCACATGGAACATACTCCAAGATCGATCACATCC
>NW_007036753.1:0-1200 GCF_000164805.1 Carlito syrichta
ATTTGTATACTTAACCCTGAATTGTACCCCACATCTTTAAAATAAAAAATTATCCAGGCATGGTAGTGCGTACCTGTAGTTCTGGTTACTTGGAAGACTGAGGCAGAAGAATTGCAGGAACCCAGCAGGTTGATGCTGCACTCCAACCTAGGTGATGGAGTGAGACTTCAACTCAAAAAAAAATCTTATCCAACTTTTAATACAAAAAAAAAAAATCCTTAACTGACAGAAGGCATCTACTAAAAACCTAGTGCAAACATTATACTTACTGGTGACATGTTTAAAAGATTACTTTCAAATTCAGGAGGAAAAAAATAGAAGATGGGCACTTGCCATCAAAGCTTTTTTGTTTTTTAGTTGACACTCGCAAAGCCCAGGCTGACCTGGCCATCAACTCTTATTGTTCACTTGGTACTAGAGGTCCGAGCTGATACCAGAGAAGTAAATCAGAGAATATATAGGTAGGATGTGATCAAACAAAACAGTCATTATTCATAGTTGATATGACATTTACATAGTCAACCCCAGAGAATCTACACAAAATATGAGTCAATTAAAGAGTTGAGCAAGTTTGATAGATTTAAAAAATCAATATAGTCAAATGTATCTCTGTACGTTAGTACAATTAGAACATTTAATTTTAAAGAGTCGCCATTTATAATACCATGAAAACCATAAGTTGTTAGCTGGGCACAGTGGCATGTGCCCATAGTCGCAGTTATTCGGGAGGCTGAAGTGGGAGGATCTCTTGAGCCCAGGACTTCAAGGTCAACCTGGGCAATCTTTTGAGACCCTGTCTCTAACAAAAACAAACAAAAAATAGGTGCTGGAGATCATCAACACATTTATGTGCTAGGCTGAAGGGAGAGGATGGTACAGTGATGTAAAGTGTGTTTAAAGGACAAAAATAAAGAGAATTTAGTAGGCCATATTAATCTATCAGAAAATTTAATTTTATAAAGCTGTCCATTCTTCCCTAATTAATCTACAGGGTCAAAATAATGTCAACAAGCTGGGCTCAGTGGCTCAGCCTGTAATCCCAGCACTTTGGGAGGCTGAGGTGAGTGGATTGCCTGAGCCGGCGGGTTCGAGACCCGCCTGGGCAACTTGGCAAGACCTCATCTCTACAATAAATAAAAAACGAGCCAGGTGTGGTAGCGGGCGCCTGTAGTTCCAGCTACTCTGAAGGCTGAGGCGGAA
>NW_007036754.1:0-1329 GCF_000164805.1 Carlito syrichta
CCCGATGGATTGGATGATTCCCACCTGCATTGGTGAGGGTGATTTTCTTTACTCCGTCTACTGATTCAAATGTCAATCTCTTTTAGAAACACCCTCATTGACATACCAGAAATACTATTTACCAGCTATTTGGGCAACCCTTAGCCCTGTTAGGTTGATACATAAAATTAATCATCATAACACCTTTTGAGAGTTTTTGCCTATGAAATGGTCATGTTAATCTGTTAAACTTGTAGTATAATGATTTGTTGTGAACATTCTTGGGACTACTCTGTAGGAGTCAGTTTATGACAATTGTCCTGATTTTAGAATTACTAATGCTGATATATTATATCAGCATTAGTAATTCTAAAATCAGGACAATCTAAGAGAGTGAAGATGTGGCCGTCAAATGTAGTTGCCATGGATGCTGAAGACATTTCTAAAAGACTTTCAGAAATGTAGCATATATTCTCCCAAGATGATATTTGAAAGAGATTTCACTTGGATTAGATAAGCATTGGTAATAAAGAAAATCAACCTCAATAGTATATAGTCATAATAGAAAAAAGTTATCTATAGAACTGAGGTAAAGTTAAAGCCTTTATATCTTATCTGATTTTGCATCTTTAGAAGAATCAAATTTCCTATAAATCTACTTTGGGTTAATGATCTAGTTCAAGAATGTGAAACCCCTAGCAAAAGCCACAGCCAGGTAATTTAAAATTGTATGCCTACATTTAAATGTATAACCTCTAATTACTAGGACACAATTTGTTGAGTAGCAAGATGAGCTATGAGGAAGTCAATTATGGTTGAGCATTTTTTGTTGTTGTTGTTGTGAGCATACCAGGAAAGAAGAAAAGTTTATTTGTGCTATGCTACATATACTACCAATATCCCTAAAAAGGCCAAGATAGGGATTTCTAAAGGTCAATGTTTCTTGAATCTTATTATGCTTATGGGACATTTGAAAAGTCATACAAAATGCAGACTACTAGTATGAATCTGGAAGAACAGAGATCCTGGTTCTGTCAATCTGCAGTGGGATTCAGGAATCAATACATTTAATTTCTGGAAATACTTTCTTCATTTGCTTGAGTTTCCTCTGTCCTCCCTGGCTGTTCCCTTTTGGCATTTTTTGCCTGTTCCTCTAAGCTATAGTGTGACCAAGGGTTCTAAGCCATCTTTGGTATATTTTTCTACAGTCAGTCACTCCTTGATGATCGTATCCATTCTTATGACTCCTAAACTGTCCATATGTGGATGGCTAAATTTTATATTCCTAGCTTGATCATTTCTAAATCCCAAAGAAAGAGTATCCATCTTCTTCCATGACACTGCCTTTTG
>NW_007036755.1:0-1089 GCF_000164805.1 Carlito syrichta
TGGTTGGTCTCGAACCCACAGGCTCAGGCAATCCTCTCACCTCGGCCTACCAAAGTGCTGGGATTATAGGCGTGAGCCACCGTGCCTGGCATAGCCTGTTCCCTGTTTGTTCCTAAGGTCAGCCACACCCTAAAGTCTGGCTTGTGATTAGAAAGTCAATTATATCTCATGCCCCTTTTCCCCCTCTGAGGTGCTTCTCTTAGCTTTTCTGTCTGGAAATGGAGGAATAATTAAGCAGTCATAACACATCTAAAGAATGGACCACTACATAATTATTAAAACTGACGTCATAGAAAATATTTCATGACATAGGAAAATGCTCTACATAAAATCTGACTGCAAAGCAAGACGTTAGTCTGGTTCTGTCGGGCTTCATAAAATTCTATGTAAACCCATCTAGGTAAACATGAACAACACAAGATAACTGTTAATGTGACACAGGTTTTTAAAATTTCCTTTCTCATAGTTTTCTGTATTTTCTAGCTTTCTTGTGATGAAAGTTGTTATGTTTGCCAACTGGGGAAAAGTCGAATTTTATACACACAAACCCAACCAAGGTAGAAGACCAAGTATTCTGTCTTTTAAAGCTGATATGGTTTCTTTCTTTTGCCCCTGCTTTCTTAAGGAAGTACCACTGACCAGCCTCTAGCTGACTTCTCAAAGTGTGGTCCTCGGACTGGCAGCATCAGCCTCCCAGAGCCCTGCCCAGACCTTCTGAATTAGAAACAGCACACCAGGGTCCAGCTACATCGTTTTCACCAGTCCTCTTCTGAGTGTTTCTGATGTTCACTAAAACTCAAAAGCCGTGGGTTTACAGCATCATACGATGCTGCCAGTGACAGAATTTCATTCTTGTTTATGACTGAATGATATGGGCTCATATTTACACTGCATTTTCTTCACCCATTCATTCACGATTATCAGAAATTAGAAATTTTTTAAAGGAACTGTGACAGACAATGGATGATTCATATTCATAAAATGCAAAGAAGTCTGCAGACGTGACCAAAAGACAGAACAAAGCAGAAACGGAATTTACTCAGAAATGAGCAAACTCAAACCTTCCAATCAAATCGTATTTTCACTTTA
>NW_007036756.1:0-1044 GCF_000164805.1 Carlito syrichta
GGCTGCGGTGGCCGTGAGTGTGCCACTGCACTCCAGCCTGGATGACAGAGTGAGACTCCATCTCAAAAAGAGTCTTCAACTGTGCTGAACAAGGAAGGAAGCAGAGGGGCGGGGTGGACAGAGACCAGAGCATCTTTCTTGGGCAAGTGGAAAACTATGGTGACAATTCAGTAAGCCTCGCTGGGCCGTCCCCTAGTCTGGGTTGGTATGTGAGGTTGAGTGAAGGCCTAATTGTTCCAGCCTAATTATAATAGGAAAAATTTACCTATTTAGTAGTAGTCTGCAAGTATGGAAAGAAAGGGGCAGGAGGGAAGGTGGGGGAGGAACCCATGAACATGACCATGAGCTGGGGTCAGTGAGAAATTCCTTGACGCCAGGAGATGCTACTGGGTTTTTAAAACAGTGAAGCATCATGTAAATGACTCCTTGTGCTGAAATACATTTCTATTACTCCAAACTTACACACATGTGCATGCACACATACACACTGCTGTGCCTTGTCTTGGAGGCAGGGCGTGGGGGGAATGGAAGGGCAGAGACATTGCATCGAATAGGCCTGGCTTTGGCTCTGGGTTCTGCCTCTTTTTTTTTCCCCTTTAGAGATAGGATCTAACTGTCCCTAGGCTGGAGTGCAGTGGCACGATCGTAGCTCACTGCAGCCTTGACCTCCTGGGTTCAGGTGATCCTCCTGCTTCAGCCTCCAAGTAGCTGGGACTACAGACGTGTACCACCATGCCCACCTAATTTTTTAAAATCATTTTTTGTAGAGACAAGGTCTCGCTACATTGCCCAGGCTGGGCTCAAATGATCCTTCTGCCTCGGCCTCCCAAAGTACTGGAATTACAGGTGTGAGCCACTGTGCCGAGCCTCTGCTTGTTTTTCTAGATGCAGGAAACCTCAACCAAGCAACCCAACCACAGCAGGCAATAGTGGCACATTAACCAGGAAACAGCTTGGACAAGGGTGGGGCAGGGAGGCTGGGTCTGAGGTGAGTATAGTTGACTCACTCTGGAGAGGTGCCACTGCTCAGAAGGACAGCAGTGA
>NW_007036757.1:0-1044 GCF_000164805.1 Carlito syrichta
AAGACAGCTGTCAAAGTAAAGAGTGCTCACGTGAAGTGTTGAAGTGAAGAAGGATAATTTTGGCCAAGAATGTATTTGTGATTTCAAGAAGTTTGTTCAAGCGGCATCTCACAGCAAAATTTCCAGTATCTTGAAAGACCTGAATCAATCACTTCAGGCCCAAACTATAAGCATTCTTAGCACTGAAAATAGGCTATCCAGTTAGTTTCCCTAAGACTACCAAGCTGTATGGACAACGACCCAATCCCTGAAAGCCGGATTCCTTCCCAACTCTGGGTGAATTCCTTCACTCATTGGTGAAATACATGGATGACATATTGTTGGGCATATTTAAAATCTCATACCCAAATGTTGCAACAGAACATGAAGAAATCAATTCCAGGGCTATATGCAACTCAAAAGTGGCTTTGGCCTCCACCCATTTACCACAGTCTCCCAAGCTGAAACATTTCATCTCTCAGCTTTTGAGTAAGAAAGACCTCCTCCACATACTGATAGAGTGCTAGCGGGTGTCCTAAAGAGAAATCTCCCCAGAGATTCTGAACATGGATGACAAGGTCACCAAACGCTTGCCATTCATAAACGGCCCGTGCCTTTGAGACAGGAGGCTCTAATTCATTAGACATGAGGCATGAGAAGAAACAACTGGGGAGCCTCATCTGTGCAGAAAACCATTTGCTTTCTAGCCCAACATCTATAACTCGGTGACATATTACAAAAATATTATTCCTGTCACTGTATAAAATATATTCTTTCAAGTTTCCCCAAAATTGCCTGAGTGAGTACCACACACCATTGAGTGGCTCATAACTTTAAAAAAGAAAAGTTCCAGGAACACCCTTACTTACTCTCTTTGGGAAGTCAAATTAGCTTCTGGGCCCCTAGAAGAAGGCATAGAACTTGTATAATTTGAGGTCCTTCGTGGTCTCCTTACTTGCTTTGGCTCTCCTTGTCCCCTGGTTTGTAGGCCTGAGTGGGAATATCCAAACACTTAGGGCAAAGATGGTGAATTTCCATCCATATGTGAAGCAGATAGTCATTAAG
>NW_007036758.1:0-1033 GCF_000164805.1 Carlito syrichta
ATGACTGGCTTGCAACTCCGCCATGCCAACCTCAAGCTATCATCACATGGTGTTCCAGCTGTAGGACCCTATTTCAAGGACGCCCACATGGGTTGGGGGCGCTCGCTAGGGAATGCTGGGGTGTGATGACAGGGTCATCACCCTGGGCTATGGACTTTCTTCTTCCCAAACCCCCTGAGCTGTCAGGAGTGGGGGCTGCTTCTCCCTCATGCCTGTGTCCTTCAGGGAGGCCAGGATTTTGCACCTACTGGGTGCTTGGTGAATTGTTAATGAATTCAAGAAGAAACAAATAGGTATCTGCCATGGTCATCACATTAGTGCTTAGAAGGGCCACCCTACTCCGAATCTCAACTAATCTGAACTAATTGCATCTGCAATGACCCTTTGCCCACGTAAGGTCATGTTCTGAGGTATCAGGGGTTAGTATTTCAGTATCTTTGGTGGGGGGGGATGCAGTTCAACACATCACTCCCTCCCCATCGACCCCTCTCCATCACCACTTTTTTTATAAACAGAGAAAGTCTGTGGCAACAACGTTTAAATTAATGAATAAATTAATTATATGCTGTCACTTCCTAAAAGCATCATATTTTGAAAGGGAGATAGTGCCTTTGCAACGAGAGCCAAATCCAAGGACAGAGTGTCTTGGGATGAATCTGCTGATGTCCAGAGGGCAGAAATGGACTGGTTTCCAAGGGCTGCACCTCCTGGTAAAAGTGGGTCTTCAGTAGCACCTCCCCAAGACCCACGTCTCAGCAGGGGTTCGCCATCTTCTCAGGACAAGAGCAAGAGTCTCAGTGTTCTCATCTTTAGAATGGAGCCCTCTCTCATGCTCTGTAGTACTGTCAGACAATGGGAAATCAGGAGCCACGAGAAGTCACTCAATTATCAAGTAGATGGCAGGAGTCACTCAATTATCAAGTAGATGGCAGTGCCCGAAGACGGGGAACCCCAGTCGAGCCAGTAACACACCCAGATGGGCTGGGGCACTCGCTAGGGAATGCTGGGGTATATGACGACAGGGTCATCACCC
>NW_007036759.1:0-1492 GCF_000164805.1 Carlito syrichta
AAAGATGCCATGGGAGAGATAATACTTTTATTATGACATTTAATCTGTTCCATTGTTTTCCAGTGAAAAAGGAGTAAATATTTAGGAACAGAAAGCTAAGGGATTGTGTTTTCTCAAATGTGCAACCTGGTTTTATCCAGATATTCAAGAGATGATCTGAGGATATTTTGGAAGCATCCAGGTGGTAACAGGATTGGCATAATAGACAGGACCTTGGACGGAGAGGTGTTGACCATAGATCTGCATTGGTCACTGATGTTCTGGTGAATTTGCCCATGACTCTTCACGCCCTAGATCTCAGTTACCCAGTTCATACAATGATAGAGACATCTACTTCTAGTCATGATGGAGTGACAGCATCAGATTTTTCCCTCTCACCTTAAGCAAATAGAAAACCGAGTAACATATATGAAATGACAGGTAGCAGAGGACATTGATTCTAAAAAACAAAGTAAGCTCAATGACTATCCTAGGTCACTACCTGAGGAAGTCAAGATGAAGTGCAGGAAGAAGGAATCCAAACAGAGCTTAGTGGTTTCATGACGTTTAGGAAACAGGGTTCAGATTCATGAAAGCAAAAAATGTTAGAGTTTGTGAGACTAAAGAAGAGGGAAGTGCTCGGCAAAGCAAAGCTCCAGAGATGTGAAAAGGGATTCCTTCAAGTCTTTGAATGTTGATCTGTGTATGTGTCAAAGGAGGTCAGGGAAAGAATAACTGAAAGGAATAGGAAGAACCATCTTCAGAACTTATGCAGGCCTGAAAAACCTCCTAGTACATGGACATCCAAATAGAACACTCAAAAGCATGGGCTTCAGTAGGGAGAAAAGTCAGCCCTAGACTGAAAGGGTACTATGGCTCTGCCCTCCTAAAGCTGGATGTAAGTTCTGAAAAAGGATCCAGTGGATTCCAAGAAACTGAACCGTGTTCCAGAACAAAGGCCAACACAACTTAAAGGAATTTAAGTGTACTACGTACACTTGTATGGAAACAAACTTGAAAACCAGAAGGAAATGGAAGACTTTCTGACATCACACAACCTACCTAGGTTGGAACAAGAAGAAATTGAGACCCTAAATAAACCGATAACAATCAAGGAAATCGACCACGTAATAAGAAAACTTCCTACAAAAAAAAGCCCTGGTCCAGATGGCTTTCCAGCAGAATTCTACAAGACATTTAAGGAGGAGCTGATACCAATCCTACTGAAGGTATTCCAGGCGATTGAAAAAGATGGAACTCTCCCCAAATCATTTTACGAAGCCAACATCACATTGATACCCAAACCAGGTAAAGATCCAACAAAGAAAGAGAACTACAGGCCAATATCTTTGATGAACATAGATGCTAAAATTCTCAACAAGATCCTAGCAAACCGGATTCAGCAATACATCTCAAAAATCATCCATCATGACCAAGTAGGCTTCATTCCTGGCATGCAAGGCTGGTTCAATATTCGTAAAACCATAAATGTAATTAAATACATCAACAGATG
>NW_007036760.1:0-1012 GCF_000164805.1 Carlito syrichta
ATTTGGAAGATAAGTCTAGGAATCAGGTAGACACTGTTCAAAGTAGAACCTTAAATAACTGGCCTCTTAAGTTTCATATGCTTTTGTCAAGATATCATTACTTACAGTCTGGACATGGTTAATAACACAATAAGGAAGACCTTAAATCTCCCCTTCTTACCTTTTGGTATGAAGTCTATATTTCACCCAACCCACTGACTATCTGAATCTCAAATCATAGAAGAGGCCATATCACCACAATCCTTTCTAAGTGCCTTTGTATAGCTTCTGAAATCAATCCTATATTGTTCAAGTCTCAGTCACTACTAAATAATTTTTTTACAATAAATGGTCACCTACTCCCATGCTTTTTTCAGACATACAATACATTGCAAATACTAATGCATCCTGATTTGTATATTTCATATTTACAAATATGAAATTACAAATACTAATGCATCCTGATTTTTATATTTCATATTTAGTGAAGCTGTTGACCTGAAGTCAAGAAGGCATAGTTTGAAGAATCCATCCTTTACAAAAAGATGGTGCCTTGATATATTTCTAATTTTATATTATGTGCTGATGTTATGGAAATGGTAGGGTGTATGGTTGTCTTTAGTATAACTGGGAAATCAGATATGTGAAGCAATTATAACACAGTGTGACATCCATTCACAGGAAATGGAAACATAGTAGAGGAAATACCTCACTGCTTTCTGGGATGAGAGAGGTCTTCACAAGTTACCCTATCGGTGAAGTACAAAAGGAAAGAATGAATAGGAATTTTCTAGATTTACATGGCAGGTAAGTGTATTTCAGGAAGATGAAGCAATAAAGTGAAAGTCATTGCAATATGATATAACAAGCCTGCTACACTGTTAACAAACTAATGGAATCAAAATGCATGTGGGTACTTGGGAGTAGTGGAAGACAAGATTGGAATCATAGACAAGATACCATGCAATGCAAGTCTTATAGTTCCTATTACAGATTTTGGACTTTATTGCCTAAGCATAGAACAAACCTCAAA
>NW_007036761.1:0-1000 GCF_000164805.1 Carlito syrichta
TCTTCTCAGGAGAGCTCTGGCCTGCAGGAGGCTAACCCAAACCTTTGCTGATGCCCACGGGGGTCCTTCATGCTTCCTTGTTCTTACATCCTGCAACATCTTGACCAGAAAGAAAACCATCCTTCCAGCAACCAGCCATGATGGCACCCAGAGCCTGGAGGACGATGATATAAAGCACATCCTGCTTTTTGCTTAACAGTGCCCTTCAGTGCAGACTCTGCCAGCCTTTCCAACTCAAGCAGGAAAATAAATACGAGAAAGTTAAAGATGGTTAGGAGAACAACAAATTAATAAAGGCAGTTTAAAATCTGGTGAGTTGTATCAGTAAAGTCTTTTGGTTGCAAATAACAGAAACTGACTTGCACTAGTTTGAAGAGAGAAGGAAACTTATTGGAAAAACACAGGATACTTCACAGAACTCAAGTCTAAAAGTTGCCAGGCCCTCGGCATCTATGAAAACCTCAGGTAGGAAGTCTCAAGTTGCTACTTCCCCTGGCTCCCCTCTCGTGTTTTTTCTACTTCTCTGCCCCCATCTATCCCATTCCACTCCTCTTCCCCTTCCTCCAGGTTCCAGATTCTGGGGTCCATTCTGACAGAACTCCCTGTGGACAATGTCTTTGAGACTGAATTCTCTCAGTGGCAGATAGAGAGTCCCTAAAGTACTTCAGTTCTTGCAGATTCTTTAGAGTAAAGCATCTATAAGATAAGCAGGTCATAATTCTGCTCATTCAAATCACTCCTCAGAATTCATTTTTATCCTAGGAGACCCTCTCTTCCACAAGGGTGAAGACGAATTAAAGTGCTAATTAAACTAATGTGTCATTCTTTTTATTGCCTCTTCAAGTCTGGGTGTGTGAGTTATGACTCCTATTTGCAGGCTGTAACTGCTCAGAAACAGATACAAACTCAAGGCTGGGAGGAGTGACTAATAGCAGCATGTACCACTCCACTCAGCAGCCTCTAAATATGAGACTAGAAGGAAAATGTCACTCAGGAGCCA
>NW_007036762.1:0-1000 GCF_000164805.1 Carlito syrichta
CAGCAATAAACACACACACACACACACACACACACACACACACACACACACACACACACACGACAGTCTTGTTATGTTGCCCAATCTGATCCTTAACTCCCAGGTTCAAGCAATCCTCCTGCTTTAGCCTCCCAAAGTGCTAGGATTACAGGCATGAGTTACTAGGACCGGTTTGAGAGAGAAATAAACTTCTATCTTGCTTGAATGACTGCATTTGGGGTTTCTGTTCTAGCAAATTAATCTCTACCTGTAAAATACTGGATGTGAGTGTCTGAAGCCCTGTGACTTAACCTTCCCTGAGGCAAAGGCACAGAAAAGTCTGACGAGTTCCCTAAAATAGGAAAATGAAAACATAGAGAAGGAAAAACCCAAGCAATGCTCAGGAAATGATCCTGCTGGAAGGTCTTCTCTGATGAGTGCCATATAACTGGTCCTAGCAAGGGACAGGTAGGAATCAAGAAGAGGGAGAAACTGCTTTCAGATGGAACTCCTATAGAAGGTAGAATCTGGATAGACGGGGGGGACACACACACACACACACACACACACACACACAATTAAGACAAAAGGAAACTGAGGAAAATGATAGAGGTAGGGAGGTGTCAGATCTTTCAAGGGGGTGCAAAAGAGATATTACACAGTTTAATGCCAGAGTTAAATATAAACCAATGCTTCAAGGCTTAAATTCAACATGGCAAATTCACAGGTTTAGTTTCCTAAAAGGTTTTTCATGTTTCTATTAGAGAAATGTCTGCAAACAAATCTTTACTTGATGAGAAGTTTAAACATAATTACATCTAGTATATTACATGCATATTTCATTGCTTTATTAAGTTCTTCAAACAACATAGTTTTTAGAGGTATAATTAACCTCTTTAGAATATTACCTCACAACAGAATACACAAACCGTAAACTTCAGATTTTCTTTCTAAAGACTCCCTTAGAGCCGGGCTCGGTGGCTCAGCCTGTAATCCCGTGCCTTTGGGAGGCTGAGGTGAG
>NW_007036763.1:0-7898 GCF_000164805.1 Carlito syrichta
TTCACACATAAATACTTAACAGTGAAAAATATGACATACCATTATTATAGTGAAAAAAATTATGTGGTAAGGGTTAGTTGAAGAAGCATTGCAACATCATCAGAATACCTGTATCAGTTGTTAAATGTTAACAACAACAAACAAAGGCAGACTTTCCGTCTCCACTTACAAAGTTGTATTTTGGTTAAAGTATTTCCTTTTATTTGTTTAGGTGAGAAGAAATAACAGAAGTAGTTGAGGAAACAGGAGGTGTATCCCTTAGAAAAGTGGAAGCCTTCTGTTAAATGGCTTTTTAAAATGCTTCCTCCAAAGTCAACTGCTTCATTAACAATGATTTTGTCTCAGAGGTCACACTTTTATTTTATAAATTGACATAATTTCTTATTAGTTATGAATGATCACTCTAGTTCTTCAATAAGCCCATCACACATTTTCATCTTGTTATGTACAAGTAGTTTTTCTGCAGTGTTAGCAACATCATCTTTATCATCACTATTATCATAGTCACCTCGATTCAAAACCATTTGGTTAGTTTACCATCAGTCCATGAACAAACAGATGGAGTCTCATTAATAAGTTAAAATCTTCTTTAATATCTACTTCTTCCAGCTTACTGAAGGACTCTGAAAATATATATTTTTGCATGTGCTAGAGATGTTAGACAATTTTTTTTTCTCATCTGACGTGGTATTCTTCAAAGTCACCACTTGTTCATCATCATCACTCAACGTACTTGCAGGTCAGGGTTTGTGTCAGGCATGCACAACTGTGTTTTTAGTCACTGTGCACCAAGCATTGGCAACAGCATATATGGCATCCTTCATGCTATACTCCTTTTGAAAACCTTCCACACTCACACCTCTATTCACTGCAGCTAGTATGCTGTTCAAGAAAGTTTTTTTTTGTTTGTTTGTTTGTTTCGTTTTGTTGAGTTGGAGTCTCACTCTGTCGCCCAGACTGGAGTGCAGTGGCCGCTCCCAGCCACTGCAGCCTCGACCTACCAGGCTCTGGCGATCCTTCCGCCTCAGCCTTCCAAGTAGCCAGAATTACAGGCACCCACTACCACGCCCAGCTAATTTTTTGATTTATTGTAGAGATGAGGTCTTGCCTGCCCAGGCAGGTCTCGAACCTGTGGGCTCAGGCAATCCACTCACCTCAGCCTCCCAAAGGCATGGGATTACAGGCTAAGCCACCAAGCCCAACTAAGAAAGTGTTTTTATATTTACTCTTCATTGATCTAAGTATATTCTGGTCACAGGCTGAATTAATAAAGTCACGTCTGAAAAAAAAGCACATGGCATGAACATTAATTTAATGAGAATTTCAGCTGAAAGATAGGTAAAACAGTTGTCAAGGAATCATAAAATCTTGCAGTCATCTTCTAGTCCAGCTTCTCTGAAGTCAGCAGAAGCTTCTGGTACAAAATAATTTTGAAACCAGTCAGAAAAGATGTTCCAGGTAGTCGATGCTTATTTGTTATCATAATAATGAACTGGTGAAAAAAATTCCCTATTTGAAAACACTGAGGGCACAAACTTTTGTCTACCATAGCAAGTTTATATTTCTGCCTGCCTGCTGCATTAGCACATTCCACCACAATTATTCTGTCCTTGGCATCCTTAATTCCTGTACAAGCTGTCTCATCAGCTGTTGACAGTGCCTTTCATGATATGTTTCATCGGTAATATAGATGTGTTCTAATGTCATAGTTTCATCAGCAATGACCTTAGCAAAGCTATCAAGAAATTTTTCCACTGTTTCATGATCAGCAGATGCTTTATTGCTGCAAATCTTTAAAAAATTGTATGCTGTGTCTTTTCCTAAATTTCTGCAACCAGCCTATTGAATATTCAGAGTTCCTTTTAATTTTCATTTATCATTCTATATCTTTGCTTATTTTATGATTAGCATACTATTAAGTTGCACATGTTCACCGACTCTGATGGATCTATACTTTCAATACATAATTGGGATATTCAGTTTTAGCTTTATGCATAGTTTTCTATTTTTTCTTAACTTACGTTTATTAGTTTCAGCATAGAACTTGAACTGTTTGTCATTCTGTTTCTTTAGGTCATATATGGTGGTCATTTCAATACTTCTTTGTAAGATGTTTAGTAATTAAACTGCTGTCCAGTTTCTCTAACAGTTTGACTTTCTATGATATAGATAAACATACAAGCTGACCATGTTGATCCTTTTTTAAAATCACTGTTGCCTATATGGGTATTTACAGATATTTTTTACATTCTCAACAATAGATTTACACTACAGAGAAGATGATAAGCAAAAACCAAAATGAAACATGTTGAGTCAGCATGTCGGTCTTGGTTCTATGTGGGACATCATGGGAAATCTGTCATTGGTGAGTCCAGCCTACACACATGACATAGGTTATACTTGTGTGAGGGAATCTGTCCATGTATAGAAAAGATGTATCACAGCTGAAGGTGACTAAGATGATCTTGTTTTCCTTTTGGCACCCTTAATAAACTGTGCATGATGTTCTGGCATTTTGACTGTGACTCATCACATATGGTCAGGTGAGGAGAATTCTCTACTTATGGTACAGGCCAGTGTTTAAAAACATATGTCAGTGCTTAAAAAGTTTCAGGTTTTGGAATATTTGGGGTTTCAGGTTTTAGATTACAAATGCTCAATCTATACAGCCATCATTATATGCTACTACCAATTATCAAATGAAATTGTAAAGTCTATTATATTTTGCACAATTAAATGATATACTAGTCTTTCTCCTCAATTTTGATAGGCTCCTTGCACATGCTTCCATTAGTAAGGTCAGGTCATGATTTGCCTACCCACCTGTCCTTCCTGAATCGTGAACTCTCCAAGGGCAGAGTGTCTCCAGTAATTGGCATAGTCTTAGAAGCACAATCCTAGAGTCACAATCTTAGGTGCAATGGGTTAATGGTTGTTGAATAAATTCTACTAAGTATATTCATGAAAATAAACAAAAATAACCTTTAAGTATCTTCTAACTTTGTTATTCCATAATATATGTTGTCAAAGGAAGCTTACTGCTTCCAGCAGCTATTTAACACACTGAAATGTCTCACTGGAGTAATACAGTTCAGATTTTTAGAAAAGCTGATTAGTCAACTTTTAGATAACTGAAAAGTGACCATTTCTCAGCATGACACATGGTAGTGTCTATATGTTGATACAGTCATTTGTTTTAGTTTTTCACATTCAAAACTGGGGATAAAAGGGAATCTTACAAGATCTTTGTAAAGATTCAATTAAGCTATATATAAAGTATTTAGAGCAAGGACTGGCACACAGTCCTCAATATAATTTATTTAACTTTATATTATCTATTTCTTCAGAATATCAATAATGACAAAAATTAGCTTTTCCTATATTTGCTTTGGAACTACAAGAAGAAAGGACAACGAGCACAAAAATGACACTTTGCCTCAAAATGTGATTTTTAATTACAGTTTTATGTGTGAGTCTAAAGAAAAAGGAAGCTAAAGAATCTACCACCAGGGTCACCCCTTTAAGTCCCCTACCACTGTGGGAGCTTTTCTTTGCTCTCAATAAATCCTGCTTTCTCACTTAAAAAAAAAAGAACCTACCACCTATCAGATAATTAATCTGTGAATGTTAACTTATCCAATCCTTAAAATCATTCTTATAAATGCGGCTTAGACAAGTAACAACTTAGTCAAAACCATACAGCTTATCAGTGGTTGGGTTCAGATACAAACTTAGGTCTTTTTCACTTAGAAAACTATGCCCTGGAGCAATATTTTCCATTCTGGGGGTTGGAGACTTTTGGTAACACTGGAATCATAATAAGAATTTGCTTCATCTAAATGTGAAGAAAGTACTGTCTGTAATCCGAAGTGTTGCTATGTTTCATACAAATATGAAATAGAATTTAACATGCTGTTAAAAGTAAGCACACATTTAAAATTTTAATAACTTCACAATATCTAATTTTTATATAGCTTCTCAAACAGCAGATCATTAAAATATAGAAATATAGCTGTCATGATCCAGGGGATTCATTAAATTTGCCATTTAAAAATGTTATAAAACTCAGTTATAGATTGTCCTCTAAGATATTAAGGAGGGCAAAAAACTGAAGGAAAAGTCATGATATATATTGTATAGAGGACTTAGAATGGACTTAGAGAAAAAGTGAAACCCAATATAGTTAGTATCTACCACTTAATTTTTATTGAATGAATAAATGTATGAACAAACCATAGGAGCACTTCATAGCAAGTGAACTATGATTTTTTCTCTCCCTCTCCTGGACATGAGAACATTTAGAATAGCTTTTTTCAAAAATGTTAATTACAGAAAAGTGTGAATTAGTATATCTCTGTGAAGTTTTATGTGGTCCAGTAAGTTTGGCAACTGCTGTACTCTCTAATCAACTTTTGGAGATTTCCCAGATACATAAGAAACTGACAGGTTCTGAGAAATTCTATGACAGAACACTCAAAAATTCTCTAACCCATTTGATCACAGAAACCCGTTCTCCCATAACACCCATTAGCTTCCTATAGAACTGATTACATAAGGCACATAATTTGGGAGATACTTTTCTACATCATTCTTATCCATCAGGGTGCTAACCTGTTTCCTTTTGATACTTGATGTGATTAAGTTGCTAAATGTTCTTTCTATGATTTGATAAGAGAGTAGTTACTTCACAAAAGAAAAAAAACACACACACAATTTCTAAAATGTGTCTTTAAAGCCCAGAGAAAGTAAGTAAAGTGTGTAAGCCTACACAGTTAAGTGATGGAGCTGGTATTCTACTGCAGGCCGTCCATTTCAAGAACTCATATTTGTAACCACTGTGCATCCTTTCTAGCTATAAAAGTAGTATTTGCCTGAGTGATCTATGACAGAAACAAAGAACTGAGTATCACATGCTCTCACTCATAAGTGGACCTTGAACAATATTATAATACTAAAAGAAAGGGATTGGCAGTAGTGGGAAACTGCCAGGAAAGGGGGGCACACCTTATCAACAAGGATGCCTGCACAATGAACATTTGTATACCTAACCCTGAATTGTACCCCACATCTTTAAAATACAATTTTTTTAAAAGTAAAAAAAAAAGGCCCAGTTCCACAAAATCAAAGTCTCTACTCTCTGTAATGACAGCTCAGGAGTATCCAGGCAGTAACACCTCATCTCATTAACTGTCCTTTCCCTATATATTCAGTTGTGTGCCAAGGTTCAGCCTTCCCAGGGGAAAGATGACTCTGGGGATTATTGGCAGCCTGCATAGCTGAGTCAACAACAAGTCTGCTGGGAGCAAAACAATACCTTCGTAGACTGGGGAAGAAAACAAACAAAACAACTTCTGCTGATAAACTCTATGGCTCAGTACAATCACTAGCTGGTGCCACAAGCTCTCACTATGGGACCTCTCTTCCCACAACTGCCAGTCTATGAAAACCCTGCAACTGATGCCACTGAACAAAGACAGGGAGCCTTTGAGACCTTGCCAGAACCTACTGGGGTGATGAGAACAAAGATGTCTGTTTCTGGAGGGTGATCAGAGTGATACTTTCCAAATGCTTTAGATAAAGATATGATATCCAGGTGTATGGCCTGATCCTGGGATCTCCTAGGAAAATAAAAAGCTGAAATAAAGCCACAAGTGAATATTCTCTGATCTTATCCACAAGCCTTCAGACTTTTGGTCATTGGAAAATTCATGTCGGGGTCTCTACCGGATTCTATCAGGTTCTTTAAAAGCTAGAAAATATCTCTTTTGCCCCACAGTGAACTTAGAGTATTGTGGTTAGATAAAATGGACGTGCTTTTAAAGAGATAAATTTATGTGCAAGACAATTGTTAGAATCTGATGAATGGAATGGATTGCAATTGCTAGAGGGAGACAGGCCAGGTGAAGACAATGGTTTGACCAAAAACTAGAAGGAAGTAATACACCATGTCAGTGGAGGGAGCAAGGTTTGGATGCAGCAAAGCTTGCCGGGGAGATTTGATGCGAAAGTGAACCTTGGGTGCCAGACTGAGGAGTGCAGTGTAGGCGTTAATATTTCTGGAAGAGGACGTGAATTGGCCACACCTAAGCCTTATGATCTTGATGCATTCTCTTATGTCTGTGGGCATGTTAATGACATCTATTAAAAATGCTCTAAGGACCTTGCATGCTGATGAAATGATCTCTATTATATATATATTTATTTATTTATTTGAGTTGGAGTCTCACTCTGTCACCCAGACTGGAGTGCAGTGGCCACTCCCGGCCACCGCAGCTTCGACCTGCTGGGCTTCGGCGATCCTTCCGCCTCAGTCTTCCAAGTAGCCAGAACTACAGGTGCGCGCTACCACGCCCTTCTAACTTTTTATTTATTGTACAGACAAGGTCTCTTCCAAGTTGCCTGGGTGGGTCTCAAACCTCCAGACCCAGGCAATTCACTCGTCTTGGCCTCCCAAAGTGCTGGGATTACAGGCTGAGCCACCAAGCCCAGCCAGATGATCTCTGTTATGTATCTGTTTCTATATATTACTTTTATTTTCCTAAATATGTGCAATATTTTCCTGTCTCTTTTTCTAGTGGTAACTTTTAAATCAGATTCCGGATGTTGTACATTTTTGTGTGTGTTAGGCTGTCGATCTTATTCTATTTCTTTAATGTGTTTGAATTTTGTTTTTTGCTCTCAACTAAGTACCTTGAAGATCACATTTTAAAATATATGTGTTTTTAAAATTTTGTTGTTGCAGGTTCAGAGGAGCCTCTATTCCTGGATTAATCTAGCTTGGGCTACTAAGGAATGACTCTTCTAAAGAAATTGCACTCTTCAGCCTGACATCCAAGATTCATTTTCAAACCAAATCTCCCCTGCAAACTTTTCTACATCCAAACCTTGCTCCCTCCACGGAGATGGTATGTTACTTTCTTCTAGTTTTTGGTCAAACCATCCTTTTATCCCGGACTGTCTTCCTCTAATAAGTAGAATTGTGTTCCACAAAAAATATATGTTTTAATCTAAATACTTGGTACCTTGAATGCGACCTTATTTGCAAATAGAGTCATTGGAGACAGATAGGTAAGTTAAAGAGAAGTAGTAATGGAATAGAATGGGCTCTTAATCCAGTAATACTGGTGTAATCACAGAAAGAAGAGAATAAACGCACAGGAAGATGGCCATATTAAGTCACTGAGTCAGAGATTGGAGTGATACCACCACACAGTAGGGAGTACCACAGACTGTCAATAAACAGCAGAAACTAGAAGAGGTAATTAGGAGTTCTCTCCCAGAGATTCCAGAGGGAGCGTGGTCTGGCCAAACACTTTGCTTTTTAACATCTATCCTCCAGAACTGTGGGGCAATACATTTCTGTTGTTTTAAGTCACCTATTTTGTGATTCTTTGTTGCAGCAGCCCTAACAAATTAATATATTACCAATGTTCCAGATATTATAAGATATCTTCATTCTGATAACTGAGACTATAAACTCTTCCAAGTCCTGTGTGGGCAACAGGAATTGTTTGGCCTACTGCATTCTTGGAGGAGTTCTATTATTTTGTTTTTGTTTTTAATTTATTTGTTTTCTTTCTTTTTTTAGTCTAGCTAAAGGTTTGTCAATTATGTTATCTTTTCAGAAAACCAATGAAAATTTTGTTAATCTTTTTTTATTGTCTTGCTAGTCTCTGTTTCATTTATTTCTACTCTCATCCTAATCTCAGTTTGAATTTCCCAAGTGTTACTTATTATGTTGGATGAGAGTAAATATATATGAATAAATGAAATACTGTAGTATTTCTGTCATATGAGGTAAGCCTTCAGTTACTGGACAATCTTGGTTATTATATGAAAATGAACTACTCAGAACTTGAGTGCCAAAATAATATAATATTATCCCACAATAATTTAGT
>NW_007036764.1:0-1289 GCF_000164805.1 Carlito syrichta
GCACCACCACACCTGGCTAATTTTTTTGATTTATTGTAGAGAGGAGGTCTCATCAAGTTGCCCTGGCTGGTCTCGAACCTGTGGATTTAGGCAATCCTCTCATCTAGGCCTCCCTAAATGCTGGAATTATAGGTGTGAGCCATCGTGCCCGGCCAATACTCAAGTATTAACTATGAATTTGTTCCATTTGAAATTGGCATGTTTTTGTCTAGTACTGAAAACATTCATTTTATTGGTAGAAAATACCATATTTCTGGCAGTGTTGAAGATGAGCATCAGATTGCACTCTAACTTCTACCACACTTGAATAATGGACTAATGAAAGGAACTACTTTTACTGTGAAACTGTTATTTAGATGTAAATGTAATCTGTTGGTTGAATGATTAGTAGTCTAGTAAAATAGAAACTCTTCTGTTAGAAATAGTTTAAGTTATGCATTTTAGCCAGAGGGCAGTTGTGTAAGAAATATCAGTTATAGTTTTACACTTTAACACAGCTGTTTGTATGGAGGTACATGTGTGCATGCACATGTACCTGTGCAAACTCCTATGTGCAAGCTTGAGATCTTATGTTAACTTTCTGGTGAATTTCAGGGATAGCTGCTTTTCAAATAATTATGGCTTTTATACATTTCCTAAATTGGTCATTTGTGCTGTAGTTTTCTAAAAAACTATTTAAGGTATTTAATATTTTTAGCAAATAAATCTCTACTAATGGTAATCAATTATTTTCCTGTAGACTTATTTATAAGTAAATAAGTTTATTCGAGACATTCAGCAGTAATAAAATATTGGTCTATATTTAAATTGTTGCTTTAAAGTTTATAACTTTAAATATACACAGAGTTCTTTAGAATGTTCCCTTCCTGGTGTCAGCAGCCTATTTTGCTGTGATTTTTCTTTCTTTCTTTCTTTCTTTCTTTTTTTGAGTTGGAGTCTCACTCTATCACCCAGACTGGAGTGCAGTGGCATGCTCCCGGCCACCGCAGCCTCAACCTGCTGGGCTCCAGCGATCCTTCCGCCTCAGCCTTCCAAGTAGCTGGAACTACAGGTGCACGCTACCACGCCCAGCTCATTTTTGATTTATTGTAGAGATGAGGTCTCACCAAGTTGCCCAGGCAGGTCTTGAACCCTCAGGCTCAGGCAGTTCACTTACCTCGGCCTCCCAAAGTGCGGGGTTACGGGCTGAGCCACCAAACCCGGCCTTTGCTGTGATTTTTCTAATGGTAACTTTAATAATTTGAAGACCAGCCATGGAGGTGCAAAGAGGAAGAACTCCGGTGCCTGGA
>NW_007036765.1:0-950 GCF_000164805.1 Carlito syrichta
AAGTGCAGCCCATGCCTGACACACAGTAGGTTACGTTTGCAGGTACAGCGGCAGGTAAGTAATTCAATCGTTGCAAAGGACAGATAAGCCAAGAGTCACTCCTTCTGGCCTGTGGATTAAAGATCTGATCAATCTGCAGTCTGTTATCACTCAAAATACATTTTTTCAATCATGTTTTCCTTGGACCGATATTGAAGTCATTTCAGTGTTTCTGCAGACCTAACAGCCAGTTTGGGAAGGCGGCAGGCAAAAATGCTGTCGATGGCATGGAAAGTGAGATAAATTTAGAAATTAGCCAGATGCGATTTTCTTGTAGCCCTGTAAATTGTATGCATACCAATCACTTTTCTCTCTCTAATTAAGCCAGGAAAAATATCATGTAATAATAATATCTGTTAGGTCAACTATGACCCAGGGTCACCCACATGCCGGGTCTCTTAAAACATTCCGTGGCACCTTGAGGGATAGAGCAAAGCTAGTGGCCAGGAGCACACTTGGGCTTTAGAAAATAACGAAAGAACAGGCGTCTGCCTAAGTGAATTGCCCCTTCCTTTTAAAGCCCTGGATGTTTGGAAAGCCAGCTCTCACTACTCGCTTTGCTTGGCTAATGTATCAATCAAACAATCGAAATCCAAACAGCTCATGTTTCCCAACAGAGAACTTTCTCTGCTGGGTCTGGCCATCAGCAGGCGGAACAGTGCCGCCTTGGGAGGGTTCCGTCTCTGGGTCAGTATTTCTAGACCCAAATAAAGTGTTCTCAAGCCTGCTGCCTTCTGAAAGTATTTGGTCATCATTACCGAAGAGTGTTTAAATAACCGGCTATGGTGCTTGGCCAAACTCTGAGCTGGGAGAAGCCATCTGAAGGTAACTGCTGATGTAATCATCCGCCTTTCCATATCCAATGGGGAGACAAAACTCTCAGTTAGGAGATGTGTGTGCGTGTGTGTGTG
>NW_007036766.1:0-1052 GCF_000164805.1 Carlito syrichta
ACAAGTGCAGCATCAGAAGACAAAATTGTATGAACAAGTATGAATGAGAGAATTGACAAAAGAAAGTAGACTCAGTGAAAGACAACAAAGCCAAAGAAAGTGGTTCATTTTATGTAAGATGTTATTCTTCACCATGTCCCTTGTTAGTGGAGAACTCAGAGAAAAACACAAGATGTGGTAGGATGAGTTCCTTCTTATATTGACAGGTAAAGTCTCATCTAGACCCACAAGATTGTGATATATTTGGGTTACACAATAATAAGTGAAACAGAAATTAGAGGTACCAGAAAGGATGAGACATTGTTATCATAAAAACATGAGAATCAACTAAGTAAGAGGAAGACTGATAAAGAGTTATATTTTTTAAAACAGATACATATAACTCCATAGTTTTACTAAATACCAATAATAGCCAAATGCATAACCCCTCTCAAACCTTTCTTCCAAAATACTCCCTATAGAGTATTGCCCCTCCACCTCTAGAAAAGCAAGGAAACAGAGAGAATTAATCTAGGACCTCCTCCCAAGAAAACCCCTGATAAAATAAAAAAGAAATTATCATGAAAATAAAATAACATTTCTCAGGGTGAAAGACACACTTTTTAAAAATTAAATGTCCTAGGAAATGCTGAGCAAGATGTATGAAAAAGACAACACACCCAGACACAGGGCTGTGAAACTTCAAAACTCCAAGGCCAGAGAGAACAACAGAAAGAGATCTAGAAGCAGACTGCCTTCAGACTTTTTCTTAAGCAATTCTAGAATGCTAGAATAATAGAAAATAGTATAAAATAGTCTAAGAAGAACAGAATGCCATAAAAGAAAGTAACAATTCTAATGAAAAATACCTTTAAAATACCAAGAAAAAATGATTTTTATTGCAGAATGCATGCTCAGCTAAATCTTTAGTTAAAATAAAGGCAAAATAAGAAAATTTTTAGAAAATGCTCAGTATTTACATATTATGTCCCTTTGCTGAAAAATTTACTTGGGAATGTACTCCAGATACATTTTTAAAAAAAAAAAGAATTCAAGAAATACAAAGCAGAGAA
>NW_007036767.1:0-944 GCF_000164805.1 Carlito syrichta
ACTTCCTAAAGAGATACTGATTTCTCCAGAATGCTCACATGATGCTCCAGAAAGCAGTTAGCACAATTTTGCAAGTCATGTGCATCATCAAACATGCATTCTGCTTGTTTGCAAAATTGAGCCCAATGGCAGAGATTTTTGGAGGCTTCCCAGCACACTGAGACAGGGTTGGCCATTCTGTATCAGGGTCTCTGTCAAAACTGCATTTCTGAGACTAGACTTGGATTGCTTTCTTTTAAGGGGTCGGAACTGAATCAAACCCACATCCTTAAGGGCACTTAGATCAGGGACTTTTCCTAATCCCGTCTCCTCTACTTGTCTTTGTGAATCCATAGCCAATTTGGCTACATCCTATATTAAGAATAAAGGAGATAAGCTCATGCAGAGGAAATATAACAAAGGAGGGACTTTCCTACAAGATCTTTGAAAAAGGAACATTTGCATAAGCCATATTTAACCAGAATTGTTGTTTTATATTTTTCCTCTCTGAATGTCTTGTTACAATCCTCCAGTTACCTGCCCTCCTGACCCCAACTAGTCAGAGACCAAAGTCTTCACAGTGTTCCACACTAGAACCTTCCTGGCCCCACCCTCACCATCACGCGAATAATTACTAGTCCCCCCTGCTTCCGTTTCTCTCCATTCTTCAACACTCTGACATCTTAATCTTCCCAGAATACCACTGGGATTCTGTCCTCTTGCTCAGGTCTTCCCAGAAAACTGTGGTATAAAATATACAAGCTTTAGTCTTGAGTTTAAAGTCACCCTGTCTTTTTTGTATCTGGTTCTCTGCTTAAGCCAATATAACCTGTCTGACATCTCAGAGTTCAGTACCTTTGTCTTAGATACTAAACTCTCTTTCTTGTTTCTAATGAAACTTCATCTATGATCTAATTTTATCTCTGAATTCTGCTGTCCTTTGCCAAGTGGTCCCTCCCTTTTCT
>NW_007036768.1:0-1126 GCF_000164805.1 Carlito syrichta
TTTTTTTTTTTTTTGAGTTGGAGTCTCACTCTGTTGCCCAGACTGAAGTGCAGTGGTACACTCATGGCCACCCCAACATCAACCTGTTGGGCTCTGACTATCCTTCTGCCTCAGTCTTCCAAGTAGCTGGAACTACAGGCGTGTGCCAGCACGTCTGGCTAATTTTTTGATTTATTGTAGAGACGAAGTCTCGCCAAGTTGCCTGGGCTGGTCTCAGACCCGTGGGTTTAGGCAATCCACTCACCTCGGCCTCCCAAAGTGCTGGGATTACAGGCTGAACCACCGAGCCTGGCCTGATTTTTTTATAAAGACAGAGTCTCACTGTTACCCAGGCTTGTCTCGAACTCCTGGTCTCAAGCAATCCTCCCACCTCAGATTATTTTTATACAAACAAAAAAAGTGTCTGAATCAAATGCCAGGTGTAAGTCATCATATCCAGCCAGGAGATGCCTTTGTAAGATATTTCCTCTTCCTGGCATTGGGTTCAGAGAGGAAGACCTGTAAACTTTCTCCTAGAATGTATTGAGAATTTCTTTGTGGTCTAGTCTGTAACCAAGTTTTGTAACTAGTCCTTGGACATTTGAAAGAAAACTGGTGTTTCCTGTTTGGGTACAAGCAGTTTAGACTAATACACATACACACTATACACACATACGTACATATATTTTGTACTCAACACACACATAGGCTGAATTGAGTTTACTTGCGTTTTCAGAATACATCTCAGCAAAACAGAGTTTATCAACTGAAAATATAAAGGTTTTTCTCGACAGACCTAAAGTAAATAATTGGAAGAAGCTGGCTCTTGTGAATGAAACAACATCTGTCTGCATCCTGGCGCTGGGGTGGTGAAAACAATTACTTTTTATCAGATGCCAGGAGCTAAGAGGGTGTGTCACCTTCCCTCCAGTCTCTTGTTCTGAGTGCTCATGTGATTTGCAAAAGCCCTTCCTGGGAGAAGGAAGGGAACGGGAAACCAAAGGCAGAAATCATGCCGCTCAAACAGTGGAATGGCAGAATCTGTCGCACAGTGGAGGCTATTCTTGAGACATGAGAGAGGCTGGGAGGATCCCATCTCCCTCAACGTGTGTTACTTCGTTTATTGAGGGCTCAGTAGACCTTGTTG
>NW_007036769.1:0-1595 GCF_000164805.1 Carlito syrichta
AGCCGGCCCGGGCGCTTCGACTCCTGTGCCAGGTCATACTGAAGATCCCTACCTCTTTGTCAAGACGAGGGGGCCCCAAGACGGTTCATCGGCTATTGCGTTTTTAAGACAGATCAACAAGGAAATTTTGCTTTTCCTTGTACTTTCTCCAAAGGTTCAGAAAGTGGAAAGCCTCCTCGCCTTAAAAAATGCTACGATTTTATTGTTTTCCTGATCACAAAATACACCTTGTTAAAAAAAAAAAAAAAAAAAAAGCCGGGCTCGGTGGCTCATACTGTAATCCCGCGCCTTTGGGAGGCTGAGGTGAGTGGACTGCCTGAGCCCGCGGGTTCGAGACCCGCCTGGGCAACTTGGCGAGACCTCATCTCTACAATAAATCAAAAATTAGCTGGGCGTGGTAGCGCGCGCCTGTAGTTCCAGCTACTTGGAAGGCTGAGGCGGAAGGATCGCCGGAGCCCAGGAGGTCGAGGCTGCGGTGGCCGGGAGCGGCCACTGCACTCCAGTCTGGGTGCCAGAGTGAGACTCCAACTCAAAAAAAAAAAAAGGCAAGCTGGGCATCGTGGCTCACGCCTGAAGTCCCAGCTACTGCTCCGGAGGCCAAAACGGAAGGATCACCTGAGCCCATCAGGTCGATGCTGCGGTAGCTGTGATCGGGCCACTGCACTCCAGCTTGGGCGAGAATGAGATGTCAACTCAAAAAGAAAAAAAATGTTCGCCACTCCCTCTTATTGTTGGTTGCCGTTTAGGATTACCAGCACCCGCAACCCCTGCACTTACCCTAATTATGCCATGGCCTCGGTCTCCTGACTAAGTAAGTCTCCCTATTATTCAGGTTCAAAGCATCAATAACCTCCCTTCGTAGTTATGATTTCACATTTAATGTCACTACTATTGACAGCTCCTCGCCCCTTCCCCATTTGTTTGAAAGCATTTGAAAGGCAGGGCGTTAATCCGTTTTTAGATTCCACTGAGTTCCCTGAACTGGGCACACCACAAATACTCTATAAATACAGCTGAGTGATAGGATGCCTGAATAAACTGGTATGTCATGGAATACTAGGGAAAACTGTAAGGAGTGAGAATAAGGTAAGACTATGTAGTCTAAAGATAACCTCTAACTGGGAAAACGCCAAATAGTAAGTCCTGTAAAATAAATTAAAGTATAGATCTCGTGTGTGTGTGTGTGTGTGTGTGTGTGAGAATGCAGTCAAGAACTTGAAGCAGAATCCACTTGCAGTAGTGGTAGGTAGGTAGTTCTTGATTAATCTGTGTGGAGGGAGAAGATGGGTTCCCAGAGAATGAGGGAACGTGGTTTTGGAGCAGTCATCTTAATGAGAACTTATCTGGCCAGGCGAGGTGTTTCAAGCCTAAAATCCCAGCACTTTGGGAGGCCAAGGCGAGAGGAAAGCCTGAGCCCGCGGGTTCAAGACCAGCCCAGGGAACTTGGCGAGACCTTGTCTCTACAATAAATTAAAAATTAGCCG
Source organism: Carlito syrichta (assembly GCF_000164805.1). NCBI lineage: Eukaryota > Metazoa > Chordata > Mammalia > Primates > Tarsiidae > Carlito > Carlito syrichta. The sequence continues at coordinate 1,485 of NW_007036769.1, forward strand.
GGTGGCTGGGCTTGGTGGCTCAGTCTGTAATCCCGCGCCTTTGGGAGGCTGAGGTGAGTGGATTGCCTGAGCCCGCGGGTTCGAGACCCGCCTGGGCAGCGAGACCTCATC
>NW_007036769.1:1615-15127 GCF_000164805.1 Carlito syrichta
CTGTAGTTCCAGCTACTCGGAAGGCTGAGGCGGAGGGATCGCCGGAGCCCAGGAGGTCGAGGCTGCGGTGGCCGGGAGCAGCTACTGCACTCCAGTCTGGGCGACGGAGTGAGACTCCAAATCAAAAAAAAAAAAAAAAAAAAAAAAAGAATTTGGCTGGGCTCGGTGACTCAGCCTGTAATCCTAGCACTTTGGGAGGCCAAGGTAAGTGGATTGCCTGAGCCCGCGGGTTCGAGACCCACCTGGGCAACTTGGTGAGACCTCATCTCTACAATAAATCAAAAATTAGCCAGGCGTGGTAGCGCACGCCTGTAGTTCCAGCTACTTGGAAGATTGAGGTGGAAGGATTACCGGTCCAAGTTAGCACTTAAAGATTAAAGCCTATAGCAAGTAGTACCAAAGGTTTTCCCCTTCATCACACTTGTATTTCTTCATTGCCTACATTCCCTGCCCAACAGTCATCTTTATGTGAGCAGAAAGCAAGTGTTCTGTTTGCTGTTGCACACCCATGACAAGCACAGTGCCTGCCTGGGACAAAACAGATGCTTAGATTTTTGTGGAATGATTGAATGAAACTTAAGAAGAATGGTATTTTGCTAAAGAGCAGCAAACATCCTTTTAGAGCCTGGTTCCAATTCTTTATATTTGGATAGAAAGCCACCCTTTATTTTCAAATGCAAACTTAAAATAACTCAGCAGACTGATTCATACAAGTATGCATGCTACAGTTCAGTATCTTCCATACTCAGCAATGGCTCCTTCCAAAAGGCATACACAGCCGGGCTCGGTGGCTCAGCCTGTAATCCCGCGCCTTTGGGAGGCTGAGGTGAGTGGATTGCCTGAGCCCGCGGGTTCGAGATCCCCCTGGGCAGCGAGACCTCATCTCTACAATAAATAAAAGAATCAGCCGGGCGTGGTAGCGCATGCCTGTAATTCCGGCTACTCGGAAGGCTGAGGCGGAAGGATCGCCGGAGCCCAGCAGGTGGAGGCTGCGGTCGCCGGGAGCGGCCACTGCACTCCAGCCTGGGTGACAGAGTGAGACTCCAACTCAAAAAAAAAAAAATTAGCCGGGTGTTGTAGCACACACCTGTAGTTCCGGCTACTTGGAAGGCTGAGGTGGAAGGATTGCCTTAGTCCAGCAGGTCGAGACTGCAGTGGCTGTGAACATGCCACTGCACTCTAGCCTGGGTGACAAAGTGAGACTCCAAGTCCAAAAAAAAAAAGAGAGCTTATCTGAATTTGTAAAAGTCTGTTTATTCACATATAATTTGCTACAATACAATTCGCCGATTTACAGCTGGCCACAGTGGCTCACACCTATAATCCCAGCACTTTGGGAGGAGGAGGTGAGAAGACTGCTTGAGCCCACAGGTTTGAGACCAACCTGGGCAATATGGCAAGACCTCATCTCTACAATAAATAAAAAAACTAGCGGGGCATGGTGGCGTGGGCCTGCAGTTCCAAAGAGCTACTTTGAAGGCTGAGGAGGAAGGATCGCCTGAGCCCAGCAAGAGGCTGCGGTGACTGTCAGTGTGCCACTGCACTCCAGCCTGGGGAAGAGTGAGACTCTGACTCAAAAAAAAAATTGCCAATTTATTTTATTTTATTTTATTTTTTAGAGACAAGGTCTCACTGTGTTGCCTAGGCTGGTCTCAAACACCTAGGCTCAAACAATCCTCCTGCCTCTGGCCTCTCAAAGTTTTAGAATTATAGGCATATGCCACCATGCCTGGCCTATAGTTCTTTATTCATAACAATGTTGGTCTAACAATTTTTTGCTACTTTAGTCATTTCTTAAGTATTTCCTTAATGTCGCAAAATTTGGCAATGAGATTTCACCACAAAACAAAACTATAACTAATTTCTTTTTCAGACAAAAGGTTTCATATTTATTACTGAGTCAGCCCATTAGTGCAAAGCACATAAACAAAAAATCACATCCCAATTAAACATATCTGACTTCTTGACTGTGGAGATTTTCAACTTGATAATGGCAAGATGATAGTGACCGTAATTCAACATAAACAAGTGTGCCACCTCATGTGCAATTCCTTATAGACCCAGCTTGGCTCTTCTCCAATGTCTCCTCTTGGAGTTGGATCGATTTATTACCAGTTTTCATCCAAATCCTCTGGATAATGGGACAATTTTGCTTCTGTTTCTTGGCCAGGAATCGCTTGATCCTGAAAGTCTTGTGAGAAGACATGGCGAGCAACAGAGTCCACCACACACACCACGATGGCGGAGAAAGGAAGAGAGAGGGCTATAACCAATTTTCAACTTGCTATGATAAGACTAATCTGTACAGTGCAGCAGTGTTGTTCTCCCCCCACATCCATAAACAAGTGTATTGAAAGATACACAGGAAGTATTACTTGTTTTCCTTAACTAGATCTGTACTTTGGCCCAAATTTTAAAACTGCAGCAAAACTACTTCAAAAAATCTTTGTGAATCATTAAAAACTGTGCGTAGCCAGGCTCAGTGACTCAGCCTGTAATCCTGCGCCTTTGGGAGGCTGACGGGAGTGGATTGCCTGAGCCCGCGGGTTCGAGACCGCCTGGGCAGGTGAGACCTCATCTCTACAATAAAATCAAAAAATTAGCCAGGCGTGGTAGCGCACGCCTGTAATTCCGGCTACTTGGAAGGCCGAGGCGGAAGGATCGCCGGAGCCCAGCAGGTCGAGGCTGCGGTGGCCGGGAGCGGCCACTGCACTCCAGTCTGGGCTACAGAGTGAGACTCCAACTCAAAAACAAAACAAAACAAAACCAAACAAAAAAACTGTGTGTATAAAATTTGGCAATAAAAAGTACTTATATTTTATGTTTAAAAAGTTAGATCCAATTATCTTTTTTTTTTTTTGTCAGAGTATCACTGTCACCTAGGCTGGAGTGCAGTGTCACACTCCTGGCCACCACAGCCTCAACCTGCTGGGCTCAGGCAAACCTTACACCTCAGCATTCCAAGTAGCTGGAATTACAAGTGTGTGCTACCGTGTCCAGTTAATTTTTTTTTTTTTTTTAATTGTACAGACGAGGTCTCACCATGTTGCCCAGGCTGGTCTCAAACCCACAGGCTCAAGCAATCCTCTCATCTCAGCCTCCCAAAGTCCTGGAGCTTATAGGCTTGAGCCACTTTGCCCGGCCCCAATTAACTTAATTTTGAGAAAACAATGCAGAAAGAAAAACAACTTGGAAGAAAAATGTATATTTTCAGATGGATAAAATAAGACTTTTCTTCTCTATGTTTTCCTTTATCTTTCAAATTGTCTACAAGAAGCTTGACATACACCTTCATAATAATTTTGAAATAATTTAAAACTGAGTGCCTACTATGTTCCAAGCACAATGCTAGGTGATTCCATACATTTTTGTAATTTAATCCTGAAAATAACCTTCCATTATTCACATGAAGCATCTAATGTTCAGAATCACAGAACCAGAAAACAGATATCCAAAAACCTAGGTCTTATGGAGAAATAAGAACCCTCATATATGCTAGTGGGAATGTAAAATGATGTAGCTTCTTTTGAAAACAGTGTGTCGGGCCGAGTGCAGTGGCTCATGCTTATAATTCCAGCACCTTGGGAGACCAAGTTGAGATGATTGCTTGAGCCCTGGGGTTTGAGACCAGCCTGGGCAACTTGGCAAGACTTTATCTCTACAATAAATCAAAAATTAGCCGGGCACAGTGGCTCAGCTACTTGGAAGTCTGAGGCAGAAGGATCACCTGAGCTCAGCTGGTTGAGGCTGCAGTGGCCATAAGTGTGCCACTGCCCTCCAGCCTGGGTGACAGAGTGAGACTCCAACTCATAAAATAAAATAAAATAAAATAAAGAAAAAATAGTTTGTCAATTCCTCAAAATGTTAAACACGGTTACCATTAAACCATTTCATTCATTCTTCAGTATTTAGCCAAGAATTAAAATCATGTGCCAACACAAAAACTTGTTCATGAATGTTTACAGTAGCATTACATTATTCATAAGAGCCAACAAGCAGAAACAACCAAATTTTCATTAACTGATGAATGGATAAACAAAATGTGATTTATCCAAACAATGGAATGATAATTTGGGCATCAAAAGGAGTGAAGTAATGATATATGCTATAATATGAATAAACTCATATGAAATCATAGCAAGTGAAAAAGCCAGAATAAAAAACCACATATGAAATATCCAGAATCGCCAAGTCCTTAGAAACAATGTAGATTGCTGGGCTCAGTGGGTCAGTCTGTCATCCCGTGCTTTGGGAGGCCGAGGTGAGTGAATTGCCTGAGCCTGTGGGTTCAAGACCCGCCTGGACAACTTGGCGAGACCTCTCTACAATAAATCAAAAAAAATTAGCTGGGCATGATAGCACACGCCTGTAGTTTCGGCTACTTGGAAGGCTGAGGCGGAAGGACTGCCAGAGTCCCGCAGGTCGAGGCTGCAGTGGCCAGGAGTGTGCCACTGCACTCCAGTCAGGGCGACAGAGTGAGACTCCAACTCAAAAAAAGAAAAAAAAAGAAACAACGTAGATTAGAGGCTGCTAGAGGAAGGGAAGAAGGGGAAATGGGAGCAACTGCTAATGGGTATGAGGTTTATTTTTGGGATGAAGAAAATATTCTGGAGTTAGACAAAGAAATATTCTGGAATTATATCTTTTTTTGATTTTTTTAAGTCGGAGTCTTACTCTGTCGCCCAGACTGGAGTGCAGTGTGGCGGCTCAGGTGATCTTTCCACTTCAATCTTCCAAGTAGCTGGGACTACAGGTGCATGCCACTACACCCGGCTAATTTTTTGACTTATTGTAGAGACAAGGTCTTGCCATGTTGCCCCAGCTGGTCTCAAACCCATGGGCTCAGTCATTCCTCACCCCAGCCTCACAAAGTGCTGGGATTACAGGTGTGAGCCACTGAGCCCAGCTTTTTTTTTTTTAACTAAAAAAAATTTGAAGCCAAAAACAAAAAACCTCTTTTCTGATGCCAGTGATCTCAAATAGTATTTATATAATGCCATCCTGCCTTTAGGTTTTGCTGGTGGGCACAGTATATGGCATTATTTTATCTTTCTAATTCCTCCGAGGCTTGACCATCCAAACTGAAACTGAGAATACTACGTATATGGGAAAGTATAAGCTCCCTTTTTCCCCAACAGATAAGGAACATCCCACTTTTATCAATGAGTTAATAAGCAGGAAATTATTAAATTCTCTGATACCCGTAGTTTGCAATAATGCAAAAGGATATATCTAAGTATGGCTGTATCTATCAACTTCTAGTGGCATGAAACTAAAGATTTTTGCCTTTTCTGTTGTTTCACATAGCTTATCACTTATCAGAAGGGCCCTGTTTTTTTAAGGCTGGCAACTGTTCAACTAATGACCTGAGAAAATGCCTGTAACATGCAAAGTTAGAAAGAACGCCAACTACAACCACAATTTTAAAAGAACAAAAACTTCCTAAAAGGCTGAGAGTAGCTCGGGCTCGGTGGCTCAGCCTGTAATCCCGTGCCTTTGGGAGGCTGAGGAGAGTGGATTGCCTGACCCCTCGGGTTCGAGAACCGCCTGGGCAGGCGAGACCTCATCTGTACAATAAATCAAAAAATTAGCCGGGCGTGGTAGTGCACGCCTGTAATTCCGGCTATTCGGAAGGCTGAGGCAGAAGGATCGCCGGAGTCCAGCAGGTTGAGGCTGCGGTGGCCAGGAATGGCCACTGCACTCCAGTCTGGGCGACAGAGTGAGACTCCAACTCAAAAAAAAAAAGGAGGAAACATCACGGTGGGAAAGCCCAACTCTTTCTTCAACCAGTTGAGACCCTCAGCAGCACAGTCACGTGACCCCTAGTCTGCTTTGAGGGCCACACCCACACTAATCCTCTCACTCCCTACACAGCCTGGTTCACAGACTTCCCTGTCTTACTGGGGACCTCTGGGCATGACTGTCGAAGGCAGACATACCTCAAACTTCCCTTGGTCCTTCTGAAAATGTTCCCATACAGGATGTGTGCGATTCTGCCCCCCGTATACTTGAGGCCTTGTCCCTTGGAACCACTTGTCATAATGTGTTGCTCTCAGGGGTTCCCTGGACACTTGCAGAGTGGCTTCTCTGATGAGCTCCCAGGGCTGCACCCACACGTGCTGCCTTCATGGGGTGTATGCAGTCCCGGTTCCACGCTGGGAAGATGCAGACCAGGAAAATAGCTGTGATCTCTCTTCCTGGGGCTCCTAGTGTACTCTGAGATTTGGAAGAAATTGTCAGTTATCAAGAACCCTGTCTCCTCCCCCACAGAAGTAGGCAAAGGCAGGGGAGGGAGAAGTGCCCCAGGGAACAACCCCGGGCAGGGAGAGGCCCCTCTGTTGTCCAGGCCATCCTTTCAGCCTATCCCAACTGTGGAAAGGCTGTCTCTGAAGGCCACAGGGCGGAGAGGTGGGTGCTGGATGTCCTCTAGGCTGGAATCCCTGCAGAGCCCCCAAGGCAGGGGCTCCTCTGGGAGAGGCATCCAATGTGGCTCTGTGAACTTGCCCACCAGTATTCGTGGGGGAGATCCAGGAGACACCTGTCCCCTTGAAACAGCCACAGAGGTCAAATGCCTCCACACTGGGCAGCCAGGGTGTGGGACGTCAATCTCTCTAGGAGACCCCTGATCCTTTAAAACAGCCACAGACATGCCGGGCACACAGCTGCGTGGGCTTCTTGCCTGGCTCCTCCCGCAGCTGTTTGAGTCCCCACTGGTCGAGCCACCGCACCATGACGTCAGCATCCCAGGAGCACAGGTCTTCTTGGCTCTCCGTCCTAAATGCAGGAGAAATTGGAGTGGACTCTCGGGTACTCTGCAGTCTCCAATACAGTCTCCTGAATGCCAGTCACCCTGTGCCTAATGCCAGAACTCCCCTCTTGTCCACCTGAAATGGGGCACCCTTTGACTAGGAAATGCCCTTTTCCTGCCTCGGTGGCCCCCTGAGCCTCTGGTCACTGCAGTCTACTCTGTCCTTCTGTGAGGTCATACTGTTTACCTCAACAGGTTGGTGACATCAGCAGTTTTTGGCTGTCTGAAATATGCTCATTGGTTTGATGACATCATGCCACAGTGTATGCATCTCTCTCAACATCACATGGTATCCCAACAATGTGTGCAGTTAATATTTGTCAACTAGGATAGTACTAAGGAAAACAAAATAAGTAACATGCTGTGCAGGAAGCCTGCCCGACTTGACCACCCCACATACCAGGTTTCTGGCTCAGCCTCAGCTGTCCCAGGGCAGGACTGAAGCCACCTGACTTCTTCGTCAGTGGGTCTTCAGGGCCGGCAGGCAGCAACATCTTAAAAGGTTCGCAAACCTCCTCATGGCCCTCTGCCAGCCCCAGCTCTCTTCCTCGGGAGAGGCTGAAGTCCCAGCCCCTGGCTGCCCAGTGTGGAGGTATTTGGCCTCTGTGACTGTTTCAAGGGGACAGGCGTCTCCTGGATCTCCCCCACGGCTGCTGGTGGGCAAGTCCACAGAGCAATGTTGGGGTCTGTGTTGGAAGTGGTCGCTGTTTGCAGTTCGGGTAAGGGACTGGCAGCCCTGGTCTTTCTTCTGGTGGTTGGTGTCTTTTGCTTCTCTTGATCTCAAGGCTTTTCCAGTGCTGGGATGGCTGATTTCATTGTGAGGTGTCTTTTTATGGGTGAAGGCAGAATGATCTTCAGGGAATGGAGTAGGCCTGAAGAGATGTCGCCATGTCAGCCTTGGCTCTACAGTGGAGGGGTCTTCACCCTGGGCTTTTTTGTCCCATAGAATCAAATATGTTGCCATGGTGTGGTCATATGTCTTCTCTGACAGTGAATGTTTGATGTCTTCTTCCAGGAACCCCATCTTTCCCATAAAGCTGGTAATCTGGGGGTCCGGGTGACCAGGGGTAGTGGCTTTTTGGGTGTCCTTTTTGTGTGTTTCTCCAGTTTGGGGCCGACCCAGGGATCCTGAAACACCGTGACCCTCAGTGTGGGCCTCTTCCTGAGGTTGAGCATGAAAACTTTTCATATAAGTAGCTCTAGTTTAAAGGAAAAAGAAAAGGGAATTCTGTCCATTTCCCATCATGGTCTTTTTTCTGAGATCTTGAAAATCATCAAACGGTGGCTTCCCAGCCATCGCAGCAAAGGATCACAGTGAGGCTCCACACGTCCACTTCTGGGCTGCAGGAGTTATACTGCCCCAGGAAGACCTACACATGCAGGCAAGCGCTTTTTCCCCAAAGGAGGCACTAAGGCCAAAGCCAGTAACTTTGACCCACTTGCATTGGTCCAGAAGTATGTTGTTCAGCCTCAGGTCTCAGTGAGCTATCTTTTGTAGGTGGCAGTAGCAGACTGCTGAGCACATATGGAGAAGGTTGTCAGGCCTCATCCTCCTCCATGGGACCTTCCGAGTGGATGGATTGATCAAGGTCACTTCCAGCGGCAAGTTCCATTGTGATGTCCATGCAGTGTGCACCATCGATGGCTTGAAAAAGTTTCAAGATGTGTGGATGCCTCAGCCTCTTTAGAGTTTTTACTTCTGTATAGCACATCCACCAGTGGCTAGAGGCGGGTCGCTGCTTCGACACCACTTTAAGGGCCAGGTGGGTTCCAATTTGAACGTATTCGGCCAACTTTACGTGGGCAAAGGAGCCCTGACTGGCTGACCGTCTTCAGGACCTGATAACACAATAGGATATCCTCACTCATGTTGGTGGAGACCTCATCCTGCCACCTGTCCCGCCGCTGCATGGTCTAAGTATGCTCACTGCGATCAGTAACAACTATACTCCCTACAGCAAGAGAAAACAAGGGGAACAAAAGATAAACACAAGGAAAAGCACAGAGGAAGTGAAAACAAAATGGGGGAAAGGGGAGAAAATAAAAGAATAAAGAAGTGAGAAACAGAAAGAATAGAAAGTAAAAGAGAAATCAAAAGGAAATGGAGGAAAGAACAAATGACAAGAGAAAGTGAGAAGAGGAAAAAAACAGTAGGACAGGTGAGACAACAGATGCAACACGGTCTAACTCCACAGATTACCAGAGTAGATTCCTGGGCAATAAGGACCAGAAACCTCAGGCCAGCCAGGGACTTATATAGGCTGGTGGGCATGCTTCCATCACCATGGTTCTTAATGAGGTCAGAGCAACAAAGGGACTGACCATGGCTGGGATACTTCCTGGGTTTTGTGTGTATGTGTTTGTGTGTATGTGGTTCTGTTTGTTTTTTTTTTTTCATTTTTTGTTTGGAATAACCCTTTTCTCTTCTTCACAAATGTTTTGTGTGTGTGTGTGTGTGTGTGTGTGTATGTAAGTGGGTTATTGAGATTGATGTTTACTTTCATAACAATTAAAACCTGGCAGGGCTCATGCCTGTAATCCCAACATTTTGGGAGGCCTGGGTGGGAGGATCACTTGAGCCCAGGAGTTCAATAACAGCCAGACCTCATCTCTACAGAAATTTAAAAATTATCCAGGAATGGTGGCATGTGGCTGTAGTCCTAGCTTTTTCATGAGGCTGAGGTGGAAGGATTACCTGAGCCCAGGAGACAGAGGCTGCGGTGAGCCGTAATCATGCTGCTGCACTCTAGCCTAAGAAATAGTGAAATTCAACTCAGAAGAACAAAACAAACATTGAAACCTTTAGTATGCTTCCATATCCTTTTCATCGCTAATTGGTGGCCTTGGCCTGGTTTTGAGCAGAGCAACTTTTACCCCAGTGGCTGGGGAGGGTGGACAGTGGATAGGCTCATAGACACACGGCAGTCTTCTTCCTCCAGAGTCCTCGGGCTTGCTGGCTGTGGGGCCAGCTCTTTCATCCTTAGAGGTGGGCGAGCAGGTCTGGGTGTAAATACACTCCCCATTAGAACTGGGCCTCGGTGTCCTCCCTGACATGCACAGAGCGACACCTGTAGGATGGACGTGTCCAGCATGCTGCCCAACTCATGGCTGATGCTCTATAGATGGAAGCGTGTGGAAAGTCAAGTCAGTCCTTTTCTTCTCATCCTCACTCCCAGAGAGCTGGCCAGATCCCTGAGGCCAGCCCCTGTTGAGTACCGAGCTTAGAGTTCAGAATCCATGGAGAAGTCCTCCGAAGGGATTCTGGAGGCCAAGCTGGGCCCAGTGTGTCCAGAATCAAGAGGAAGACTCACCCTTCCTTGGATAGAGCCAGCACCTGTTGAGCACCTACTATGTGCCCTGCATTGGGCACATGATGAAGACATTGGCAGAGGCTTCCTGGTTCAGGGAATGCTTTGTGGCCTCCTGGGAGTGACACCAGCAGAGGGCCCCTGCCCCGGAGGGCAGTTCTCCCATCAGTCTCCAGCCCTGTCTCCTGTTCTTGGCCAGGGCACTACACAAACCAAAACTCGGCCTCCAGAGGCAGCCAGGAGGACAGTGGGACATGCGATTTAGCACCCTGCCGGGAAATTTTTTGATTTATTTGTATAATTTTTTGATTTGTTAAGATGAAGTCTCGCCAAGTTTCCCAGGATGGTCTTGAACCCCTGTACTCAGGTAATCCTCTCGCCTTATCCCAAAGTGCTGGGATTACAGCATCTTTTTTTTGTTGTTTAAGATGGGGTCTCACTTTGTCACCCAGGCTGGGGTACAACTGCTCCCTCATGGCTCATTCTGATCTCCAACTCCTGGGCTCAAGTGATCCTTCCACCTCAGCTTCCCGAGTAGCTAAGACAACAGGCGTATTCCACCTTATCCAGCTAATTGTTACATTTTTTATAAAGACAGGTCTTGCTATGTGGTCCAGGCTGGTACAGTATTTGTTGAGATTTGCCTTATGGCCCAGTAAATGATCATGTTTTGTAAATATCCCACGTGTTGAAAAGGACATGCATTTTCTAAGTGCTGGGTGGAGGGTTTTATTTATGTCTATTCCATAAAACTTAATTGCCGTCAGTATTCCTAATGATTTTTGTCTATTTAATCTATAACTTATTGAGAAAGCTTTGTTTAAAATTCTCACTTTCAGAGAAATAGAAGTAGGTATTTAAAGAAGCGGCTGATATTGGGATCTGAGTGTATATATCATATTGAGAATTCTATGATGGACCATGTAACGAAGAGTGCTACTGGTATAAAGATTATGGAGAAGTAGTCTATTTTGAAGCTTAGGGAAAGTTTTATAGTTTGGATAGCCATTCGGTGTCAGTTAGAGATAATTATTTCTTGGCCTGCGTGTAAGAATAAAATCATTGGGATGAAACTTGCTATAAATGCACAGGCGATAGAATTTTTTACATAGCTGGGGTAAGTGTAGTTGTTATATTTTTTAGTTGTTATTATAATAAAGGGGGTAATTAGAAGTGTAAGTGAGAGTAGGATGGAAGATGGGAATAAATTTATTACTTTTATCTGGAGTTGCACCAGCTTTTCTGTTCCTAAGACCGACAGATTACTTCTATCCTTTAACAGTAAGAAAGCCGTACTGTTATGTATGGGGGCATGAGTTAGCAGTTCTTGCATACTTTCTTGGTAAATAAGAATTTTTGAGTTTCTATTATTAGATTCACAATCTAATGTTTTGTTTAAACTATATTTACAGTATATGTAGCCTATGATTAGTTTGGGGTTGGTAGATAGTAGGATAAGGGATAGGGGATGTATGGCTATTAATGTATTTTCTCGGGTGAAGGAGGGGTTGATACTGCTGATGTGGTATGTGTATTTTCCTTGTTGTGTTGTGGTTAGTATATATAGGGAGTAAAGAGCAGTGATGATCATATTGATGCCTATTAAAATAATTGTTAAGTGTGATCATGAGAAGGATGCTATTATTACAGATAGTTCGCCGATCAAGTTAATGGTAGCGGGGAGGGCTAGGTTGGTTAGGCAGGCAAGGAGTCATCATGTGGCTGCTAGGGGTAGGAGAGTTTGAAGGCTGCGGGCTAGGGTTATTGTTCGGCTGTGGATGCATTCATAGTTTGTGTTTGCTAGGCAGAATAATAAAGAAGAGGTGAGACCATGGGCAATTATAAGAACGGTAGCTCCGGCGAGGCTCTATGGAGTTTGAATAAGGATTGCTACGATAACAAGTGCTATGTGGCTTACTGAGGAGTAGGTAATAAGTGATTTTAAGTCTGCTTTGTGTAGGCAAATAGAACTAGTTATAATTATTCCTCATGGGGAGAGTATCAGAAAGGGATAAGCTATATACTCTGTTAGGGGGTCTAGGATAATTGTTATTCGTATTATTCCATACCCTCCAAATTTTAGTAGTACTGCTGCAAGGACTATAGAGCCTGCAATTGGGGCTTTGACATGGACTTTGGGCAGTCATAAGTGGAGCCCGTATAGAGGTATTTTTACTATGAAGGCTATTATACAAGCTAATCAGAGAATACTATTTGATCAAGAGCTGGGAAGGTTTTGTATAATAAGATAATTAATTGCTATATTTAATGTTCCTAGGGAGTTTTGGGTATAGATAAGAACAATAAACAGGGGAAGTGAGCCGATTAGGATATAGAATAGAATGTAAAGTCCAGCATTCTGTTTGATTACCCCATCGGGTAATGATAATTAGGGTGGGGATAAGGGTTGCTTCAAATAAAAGGTAAAAGAGAGTTAGTTCTGTAGCGGTGAAAGTTATGAGGAATACTTGAAGATGGGTCAGCATGGAAATATATAGTTTTTTTCACGTAAGCGGCTCTTTTGATAGGTGGTTTTGACTGGCCAGGATTATAAGGGGAAGTAATCAGGTGGTTAAAATTAGTAATGGTGTTGATAGTGAGTCGGTGAAGAAAGTAAGTGAAAAGTTTGTGTTATTGTCATAGGGGTAATTTAAAAGGGAAAGGGTTATAGAGCTAATTATTAGGCTGTGGGTGGTAGTATTAATTCAAATAGTGTGATTTTTAGAGTATCATGTTCGTGGTAGAATTATTAATGTTGGTAGAATAATCTTTAACATTGGAGGAGGTTTAGGTTTTGTACGTAATCTAGGCCATATGTATTTGATACCATTACTAATAGGGCTAGACCTACAGCGGCCTCACAGGCTGTGAATATTAGAAGAATGATTGGGGCTGCATTGGCTAAGGTGAAGTGAAGGTTTAGAATTGTGAGTGAAGTTATAATAAATATCGAGAGTATTATACCTTCTAGGCATAGTAGAGAAGATATGAGGTGTGATTGATATATTAGTATACCTAGGAGAGATGTTAGGAAAGCAAGGAGTAGGTTGATCTAAATGAAGGGGGGCATTTTGGTAATTATGTCTTATTCATAATCTAATGAGTCGAAATCATTTGTTTTTAGTTAAACTAATCACCATATACGGTCTATTCAAGTCCTTTCTGAACTTATTCATATGCGAGGCCCAAAGCTAGGATGGTGACTAAAGCTAGGGCTACTATTAATATAAGATTGAGGTTTACTGTTTGGGTGGCTCAGGGGAGGGGGAATAAAAGGGCAATCTCTAAATTAAATAGGAGGAAAGTAATAGCAATTAAGAAGAATTTTATAAGCCGGCCTCAGTGGCTCAGCCTGTAATCCCAGCACTTTGGGAGGCTGAGGTGAGTGGATTGCCT
>NW_007036769.1:15147-35526 GCF_000164805.1 Carlito syrichta
GCACTCCAGTCTGGGTGACAGAGTGAGACTCCAACTCAAAAAAAAAAAGAATTTTATAGAAAAGAGTAGATGGGCTGATTCTGTTGAGTCAAAGCCGCATTCATAAGGACTTGACTTTTCTGTATACATGTTAAGTTGTGGGAGTCAAAATGCAATAGTGACTAGAAGTAGTGTGAGTGTTATATTTGTAATTAGGGAAATGATTAAATTAATTGTTCCTTTCTGGGGTATGCCAGAGCTAATTGATTGGAAGTCAATTGTACTAATTAATACTAAAAGGACAAGATCCTCATCAATAAATGGAAACAGAAATAGTCAGACTACGTCGACAAAAGGCCAATATCAGGCGGCTGCTTTGAATCCGAAGTGGTGATTGGATGTAAAGTGGAATTTTAATTGTCAAAGAAGGCAGATGGCTAAGAAAGTTGAGCCGATGATAACGTGAAGAACATGAAAGCCTGTAGCCATAAAGAATGTTGAGCCACAAGCCGGGCTTAGTGACTCAGCCTGTAATCCCGTGTCTTGGGAGGCTGAGGTGAGTGGATTGCCTGAGCCCACGGGTTCAACACCTGCCTGGGCAACTTGGCAAGACCTCATCTCTACAATAAATCAAAAAATTAGCCGGGCATGGTAGCGCGTGCCTGTAGTTCTAGCTTCTTGGTAAGGCTGAGGCGGAAGGATCGCCGGAGTCCAGCAGGTCGAGGCTGCGGTGGCCAGGAGCAGCCACTGCACTCCAGTCTGGGCGACAGAGTGAGACTCTAACTCAAAAAAAAAAGAATGTTGAGCCATAAACTCCATCGGAGATAGTGAAAGATGTCTCAAAATATTCTGATGTTTGAAGTAGAGTAAAATAGGCACCTAGTATAATAGTAATAAGTAGGGCTTGGAGTATTTGTTTGCGATTACCTTCCATGAGGCTATGATGGGCTCAAGTAATTGACACGCCTGAGGCTAATAGTACGGATGTATTAAGTAGGGGAACTTCTAGGGGGCTTAAGGGGTGAATACCTGTTGGGGATCAGCAACCTCCTAGTTCGGGAGTTGGAGCTAGGCTGGAGTGGTAAAAGGCTCAGAAAAAGCCTGCGAAGAAGACTTCTGAGATAATAAAAAGGATTATGCCATATTGGAGAACTTTTTGCACGATTGGTGTATGGTGGCCTTGAAATGTGCCTTCTCGAATAATATCACGTCATCATTGGTATATGGTAAGTGTATTAGTAATTAGACCTAAGGTTAAGAGTATAAATGAATTAAAGTGGAATCATATAACAAGGCCTGATGTTATGAGAAGGGCAGAGAGGGCCCCAGTTAGTGGTCAGGGGCTAGGGTTTACTACATGGTACGCATGTGTTTGGTGGGTCATTATGTATTGTTGTGTAGATAAAGGCTTACTAGGAGTGTAAAGACATAGACTTGAATAAGGGCTACCGCCAGTTCGAGGATCTTAAGCAGTGTGAGGATAATGAATGTAGTTGATGTTGCAATGGAGCTGATTGATGATAGGACCAGAGTGGCTCCTCCAATTAAATGTATGAGTAAGTGACCTGCTATGATGTTGGCAGTTATCATATGGCTAGGGCTATTAGTTGAATAAAAAGGCTAATAGTTTCAATAATAACTAGTATGGGAATCAGGGGGATGGGGGTTCCTTGGGGGAGGAAATGGGCTAAGGATGCCTCAGTCTTGTGGCAGAAGCCATAAGTACTGCTCCAGTTCATAAAGGAATTGCTATCCCCAAGTTTATTGATAGTTGAGTGGTAGGTGTGAAGGAGTGAGGTAGGAGGTCTAGTAGGTTTGTGGATCCAATAATTAGGACTAGGGAAATTAGTATTAGGGATCAAGTTCAACCTTTATTGTTGTGTATAGCCATTAATTGTTTAAGTACTAGTTGGATTAGTCATTGTTGTAAAGAGTTTAGTCAGTTGTTGATCAGGCGATTTGAGGTGGGGAATAATATGGTTGGGAGCATAATAATTAATATTACTACTGGTAAACCCATTATTGTGGGGGTAATGAAAGAGGTGAATAGATTTTTGTTCATTTTAGTTCTCAAGGGGACTTGAATGTTTGTATTTTAATACTTTTTTTTTTGAGTTGTCGTCTCACTCTGTCGCCCAGACTGGAGTGCAGTGGCCGCTCCCGGCCACCGCAGCCTCGACCCGCTGGGCTCCGGTGATCCTTCCGCCTCAGCCTTCCGAGTAGCTGGAACTACAGGTGCGTGCTACCATGCCCGGCTAATTTTTTATTTATTGTAGAGATGACGTCTGGCCAAGTTGCCCGGGCGGGTCTCGAACCCGCGGGCTCAGGCTCACTCACCTCAGCCTTCCAAAGTGCTGGGATTACAGGCTGAGCCACCGAGCCCGGCTTGTATTTTAATACTTTTTAAGCTTCGGTTCAGAGGGTATATTAGTTTTTAAACTTTAAATTGAAATAAAATGAAAAGTGCTAATACTATGGATAAGATAGTGATAAATCATGTTGATGTATCTAGTTGGGGCATTTCACTGTGGAAAGATTAATACTTTCAATCTTTAACTTAAAAGGTTAATGCTAGATAAGCTTTGCAGTGATATTAAATTATAGATGTTGATCAATCTTCGAAATATTTTAGGGGTACTAGTTCTAAGACAATAGGTATAAAGCTGTGATTAGATCCGCAAATTTCTGAGCATTGGCCGTAGTAGAGGCCTGGTCAAGTTGATGTAAGTGTTGCTTGGTTTAAGCGTCTGGGGATAGCATCAGTTTTTAAGCCTAAAGAAGGTACGGCTCACGAATGAAGGACATCTTCTGATGAAATTAATATTCGAACTGGAATTTCTATAGGCAGAACTACGCGGTTATCAACTTCTAATAATCAGAGTTCCCCTGGTTTAAGGTCTGTTGTGGGGATCATATAAGAATCAAAATTTAGGTCTTCGTAGTCAGTGTATTCATAGCTTCAGTATCATTGGTGACCTATAGTTTTAACGGTTAAGGAAGGGCTGTTAATTTCGTCTATTATGTAGAGAATACATAGGGAAGAAAGAGTGATTTCTTGTCAATTTCTTCTAGTAGATTTATTATGTTTTGCTTAATATATTTTCATATTATTAGGTATGTGTATACTTTAGAAATTTTTATATTTCCTGATGAATCATCCCCTTTATCATTATGGAGTAATCATCTTTCTCATAATTACACTGTTTGCTTTAAAAACTATTTTGTGTGTTATTAATATAGCTATGTTTGCTTTCCCTTGGTTAAAATATACCTGACTTTTCCCCCCATTCTTTTAGTTTGTGTCTTTCTGGATGCTAATATTTTTAGTGTATCTCCTGTAAACTGCATAGGATGATTTTTTTTTTTTTTTTGAGTTGGAATCTCTCTCTGCTGCCCAGTCTTGACTGCTGGGCTCAGGCGAACCTTCCACTTCAGCCCTTCAAGTAGCCAGAACTACAGGTGGGCGCTACCACATATGGCTAATTTTTTGATTCATTGTCGAGATGAGGTCTCACCAAGTTGTCCAAGCTGTTCTTGAACCTGTGGGCTCAGGCAGTCCCCTCACCTCGGCCTCCTAAAGTGCTGGGATTACAGGTTGGAGCCATCGCTCCCAGCCAGGGGGATTTTTTTAAGATGCTTTTTTTGGAATAATCTTAAGACTTAAGTGAAAAGTTGCAAAATTGGATAGCGAGTTTCCTTATCGCCTTCACCACCTTCTCCAGTGTTAATCTCTTACATTACTTTGTTACCATGATCAAAACTGGGATGTTAGTATAGGGACCACTTTATTAACCAAACCGTAGACCTTATTCAGATTTCACCATTTTTTTCCACTAATGTTCTTTTTCTGTTCCAGGATACAATTCAGGGTCACACGTCGCATTTTCTTGCCAAGTCTCTGTGGTCTCTTCCAATCGTGACTGTTCCTCCATTCTCCTTTGTGCTTCATAATCTTTGCACTTTTGAAGATAACTGGCCTGTTACTTCACAGAATGGCCCTCAGTTTGGCCTTGTCTAAGGTTTTCTCATACTAAGCTGAAGTTATGCATTTGGGGGGCAAGAATACAAGGGAAGTAGTGTTATGCTTGTTTAAGTGCATCATATCAGGGGCTTCACGATGACAATAAGTCTTTTTTTTTTTTTTTAAGCAAGATTTATTGAGAGGACAGAAAAGTTCCCAGAGTGGTAGGGGACCCGAGGGGGTTGCCCTCAATAAGTCTTAATACTGGTGACGTCATCCTTGATCACTTGGCCAAGCTGTCTTGATTAAGCTGAGTTTCTCCACTGAGTTCCCACTTCCTTTTTGTAATGAATAATTTTATAACTTCTGTGAATTTGCATTTAAATTTTGATGCATTTGGTAAATTATACTTAATGAATACATTGGGGGAGATCCTGTTTCTCCTTAAATTTCCACCCACTAATTTTATGATTATTATTGCCTAATGATGATTCTATTTCCTTCCATATACATATATATATATATTTTATATATATATTTTAGTTGGAGTCCCACTCCTTCACCCGGGCTGGAGTGCAGTGGCATACCTGCTCATGGCCACCCCAGCATCGACCTGCTGGGCTCCAATGATCCTTCCAACTCAACCTTCCAAGTAGCCAGAACTACAGACACACGCTACCATGCCCGGCTATTTTTTTCATTTCATTGTAGAGACGACGTCTTGCCAAGTCACCCGGGCTGTCTCAAACCCACGGGCTCAGGCAATCCACTCGCTTCAGCCTCCCAAAGTGCTGGGATTACAGGCTGAGCCACAGAGCCTGACCCCTTCTATATTTTTTAATTGAAATAATTCTGGAGGGAAAAGATGTCACTCCTCCCCCATTTATTTCTTTTTTTCAATTATTTATATCAGGGTCTCATTTATATTCATTTTGTCTTTGGGTTATAATCCAATATCATTGCTATTTATTTTTTGCCTAATTGTTCCTGATTTGGCCATTGGGAGCTGGGAGCTCTCCTGCAGGTTAGCTTCTGTGTTCCTTTGACAAGGTCTCATCCTTTTTTATGCTTTCTCTTTTTTTCTGGCACCGAAAGATGTCCTAGGCTCATCTTGTATCTTCCCTGTTCCAACCCTACAATCATCATCCACTTTTCCAAAGAGCACTCATTTCTTCTACTGGAGATTGGTACTTAGAAACCAAGATCTAAATGCTGGTTATACTCATTGCTACTGGGATGTCATTTCTTCTGGGCCTTCTCAGTGAACAGAGGTATGAAATACATATGTGCATCCTAATCTTCATATACACACACCTATACAAAAACAACTTTATCTATAATAAAAACCACAAGTTCATACTGATGTCTCTGATCTGTTTATTTTAAGACAGGGTCTCACTCCATTGCCCAGGTTGGAGTGCAGTGGCATGCTCATAGCTCACTGCAGCCTCAAACTCATGTGCCTTGCACATACTTGGCAAATGGACGGTGCTCAAATATGCTACGATGAGGGTGCACCAGAGCTGGGTTGGGCCCAGTGTCTCTCCTCCTTAGGCAATACTTGGCAGGATGTGGAGCTAGGTTGCATGTCACCCAAGGGATGAGGGCCATCCTGTCCTCTTGTGAGACAGCTGGAATGACTCTTTGAAGTGTTCATGTCCTACTCCCTTCCTTGCCCAATGACTTTACTGCTTGCTCGGCCAAACAGACCCCCACATGGTGTGTACCATAAACTCTGAAGCTGGCCATTTGCTGTGAGGCCAGAGCATGTCTGGAGTGGAGGTAGCAGCTACACTCTTACCTTGGGAGGATCCTGGGAGGCCTCCACGGGGATGTGGTCATTCATCTGGGCTCAGGAGCCACTAGGGTTTTATGTACCACGTGTGATGGGTGGCCTGGAACAAGTTCAGGGCCTGGCATCTAGGCCTGTTCTGCCTGCAGGCAGCCTGGCATTGACCTGTGACCTCCTGGGTCTGACGGCCTTGGTTTTGCCTTTCAGCACGATGCTCCCATGCCTGTGTCAGCCTCCATAGAGCTCATCCTGGTGGAGGACGTGAGGATGAGCCCAGAAGAGGTGACCATCTACAACCACCCTGGCGTGCAGGTACGGCCCTCACCCTGCCTCAATGAGACCCCCCCGTGGGACCCCTCATCCTCCAACTGGCCCCTCTGTGCATCTTCTTCCTCTGGAGCTCTGCCTCAGAGAAACCTCGGGCTACTTCTTCAACACCAGCACTGCAGACGTCCTCAAGGTGGCCTACCAGGAGGCCAAGGACGTGGACATGGTGAGCTTGGGCCATCTGTCCCCCTGCTAGTTTTACTTCCTCATCTGGGTGTGGTTCATAGATGGAGTATTTCAGAAGCTGGCACTTAGTCACATCAGCTATAATTCACAAGGTCTCTCTATTCTCCGGTTCACCCTGCAGTTTGAGTCATTCCCATTTAATTTATTCCTTGTCCACAAACTACCCGCAGTACTTGTTACCTAAAGGTTTCCTTTCAGTCAGTCTTTTAATTAAATACTAAAATATTAATTAAAATATTATTACATAAACTGCATTACAGCAACCATGAAGAAATGTGCTTGAAAAGTTATAACGTCTTCCTCTGCATTCTCAGATTTCCTTTGACTCTCTTCCTATTCTTGCAAATATTGACTTAGCTGTACCCCTGGGATAGGAAAATTGGACTTTCTGCTTTTTTCAGTTATGTTATCTTAAGTTTTTATATTTTTCCATGTTGCACTGTAGGCTGGCTGATTACCTGTATGCAGTCCTTTGTTCTTTAGGCATTCTCTTCCTGTGGAGTATTTGGTTTGCTTTAAGGGCTTTTGATTTTAAAAGTATAGCAAAGAACACCATAGTGTAAAAACAAACAAACAAAAACTACTGTCCTACATGTCTACATGAGGGTTATTATGCAATCATGACAAGTGACCTTACTTTAAAAGGAATCTCTCACTACCGAAAGTGTAATAAAGCCACTCCCGTAAGTCAGAAATACAGGGCAGCCCAAAGCAAAGATACCAGAATGATACCCACCCCAATGTGTCATTACACCAAGCTATGTTGTAGCCTTTGGACTGCTCTGAGCCCAAGACCTGCTTTCCTCTGTTAAAAGGGGTGGCTGTCACGTGTCAGGGAGTGTTGCAGTCATGCCAGCATCAGAGGACATATTCCCTGGAGTCAAAGGATGCCTGGGTTGATTCAGTGCTTTTTGTATGGTGGGGATTCAGATCATGCAGTCTCTGAGGACCGACTAGGGCGTGCCTGACTGCAGGCCATCCTGCGGCTCTTGCTGGTGTTTCCTCTTGGCTTGGCTTTGTTCAGGTAGGTGAGCCCATGCAGGCTGGCAGCAGCGGGAAACAACTTCCTAACATCAGGGAAGGCTAACATCGGAATTCACCTTTGCAGTGACCTAGTCCTAGAGCCTCTTCTGAGAAACACAGTCAGGGCCCCTTGCCTGCTGCTGTGCAGTAAATAGGTGCTATAGTCGGAAATCAGATGTGCGTTACATCCCTTATGAGGTTATGTCGGTTGTCAATACCTGCAGTTCCATTTCCGACTTTTTTTGCACCCACTGACTGTCTTTACATGGAGGTCACAAAATGAACTACCTCTGGAGCAGGACAGGTGTAAGGTGAGGGGAAGGAGCAGGGTGTGAGGAACTAAGCTGTAAGTGCTATGTGAAATGGACCTGACCCTTAGCTTCAGTATTGGAGAGTAACAGGGAGTGTTGGGGTCTGTGGCACACTAGAGAGCACAGGCCGTGCCTTAGTGCAGCTTCTGTGCACATCTAACTCATTTCTGTCTGTTGCTATTCGAATTTATTTATTTTTTTAGAGAAGGGTTTTGCTGTGTCACTCAGACTGGGGTGTAGTGGTGTGATTATAGTTCACTTTAACCTCCAACTGCTGGGCTCAACTGATCCTTCTGCCTCAGCCTTCCACATAGCTGGGACTACAAGTATGTATCACCATGCCCGACTGATTTATTTTTATTTATTTATTTTTTTTGTAGAGACGGAGTCTAGCAGTGTTGGCCAGGCTGGTCTGTTGTTGTTTTTAATAACACCTTTATTGAGGTGTTACTCACATACCATAAAATCCACACACTTATAGTTGAGTGATTTTTACTGTATCATAGAGTTGTGTAACCATCACTGCTATCAATATCCCTTCTAGATAATTTTGTAGATTATTTCCATCAATTCCAAAAGAAACTGTGCACTTTAGTTATCACTTCCCTCTTCTAGCACACCCACAGACACATGCACATCTGCCCCAGATTTCAGCAACCACTGATCTCTTTCTGTGTCTATAGATTTGACTCTTTGGAACATCTTATTATGAATGGACTCATATACTGTGTGGTCCTCTATTACTGACTTCTTTCACTTAGTGTAATGTTTTCATGTTTCATCCATATTGTAGCATGTCAGCACTTCACTCCTTTTTTGGCCAGATAATAATAATTGTGTGGTTATGTCACATTTTCATGCACTGATGGGCAGTTAGGTAGTTTCCACCTTTTGACAGTTGTGAATAATGCTGCTATGAACATCTGTGTATATGTTTTTGTGTAGACATATGTTTTCATTTATACCTAGGAGTGCAATAGTGGAGTTGTAAGGAAAATTTAACTTTTGGAGCAATCACCAGGCTGTTTTCCCAAGTGGCTACACCATTTCACATTCCCAGCAGTAGGGTCTGAGCATTCCAATTCTTCCACATCCTTCTTAATACTTGTTCTTATCAGACTTTTTGATTGTAGCTATTCTAGTGGATGCTAGTAGTATCTCATTGTGGTTTGATTTACAGTTCCCTGATTGCTAATGGTTTGGAGGATCTTTTCATGTGCTTATTGGCCATTTGTATGTCTTCTTTAGGAAAATATCAGAGCACTCAGATTATTTGCCATTTTTTCCCTTTTATTCAATTGTAGAAGTTCTTTATATATTCTAGATACATGGTCTTTATCAGCTGTACTTTGCAAATACTTTCTCCCATTCGTAGGTTTTAGCTTTTTTGTTAGTGTCCTTTCAAGCATATACATTTTCAATTTTGATGAAGTTCAGTTTATCTGCTTTTCCTGTTGCTCATGTGTTTGACATGATATCTAAGAATCTATTACAAATCTGAGCTCATAGAGATTTACTGTCTGTGTTCTTCTAAGAGTTTTATAATTTTAGCTTTTGCATTTCAGTCTTTGACCCCTTGTGAGTTAACTTTGTTGTATATAGAATTCTTGTGTGACAGGAGTTTTCTCTTTTTGAGTACTTTGGTATGTTATCCTCCTGTCTCTGGCCTCCTTCGTTTCTGATGAGCAGTCAGTTGTTAACCTTACTGAGGTTTCCTTGTAAATGCTGAGTTCTCCTCCCCCACCCCCCAACTTTTAAGATTTTTTTTCCCGGTCTTTGGCTCAATGTTTCAACATTATTTAAGCTATGATTTAGTTTATATAACCCAATCCAGATTTAGGATCCTTTGAAGGGAAAGTTTCTGAGGAAAGTTTTTCAGATTTGTTCTGACCCCAGAAGACTTCTTCTCTTTGTGTATCTCCTTGAGTTTATCTTATTTGGATTTCATTGAGCTTTCTGGATGTATAGATTAATGTCTTCCAATAAATTTGGGAAGTTTTGAGCCATCTTCGTTTGAATATTTTTTCTGCTCCTTTCACTCCTCTCTAGTTCTCCCATTGTGCATCTGTTGATGCGCTTGCTGGTTTCCCCACATTTCTCTGTGACCCTATTTATTATTCTTTAATCTTTTTGTGCTCTGTTCTTCAGATTGCATAATATCCATCAGTCTACAAGTTTGCTAATTCTTTCTTTTGCCGGGTCACATTTCTTTTATGCCCTTCTAGTGAATTTTCCATTTTATTTAGTATACTTTTCAACGTAAGAACATCTGTTTGGCTCTTTTTCCTACCTCTTTGTTGAAATTCTTTATTTGATATAACATAGTTATCAAACGTTCCTTTACTTACATAGTCATTGTTTCCTCTTTGAGTATATTGATCATGGTTACTTTGAAACTGTTGCCTGGTGAATCTGATATATGGTTGTTCTCCTGGGTAGTTTCTGTTGTTGCCTGTTTTTCCTTGTGTATAGGTCATACTTTGTTTTTGTTTTTCATGTATTGTAATCGTTTTTTTCATGTATTGTAATGGTTGGGAAATGGACATTTTAGAAAATATATTATGGAATCTCTGGGTACTGATTTCCCACCCCCACCCCACTCCCATCCTGGATCTTGTTATTGTTACTTGCTTATTTACTTCTGTGGTGACTGGCTATTTTATTTCACTGGCGTCTAACACACATGCATACATACTCACAGCTGCCCACTGTGGAGTCTGATATTGCTTTTAGGGGACAGTGCTGTTAGGGGACATATGCTTGTGGTATGACCAAAGTCACCCTGGGATGACAGTGGTTTTTGCTGGGTTTCCCTTGAGTGTCTTTTTCCCTGACAACTCTACTGTTGTGCTGATTGCTCTATTGTCTTCCATAATCCCCTGGGGTGCAGATTAATCTACAACCTGGTCTCCTCTCATTCAGGATCCTTTGTAGGGAAGGTTTCTAAAGGTGTTTGAGATTTGTTCTGACCCAGGAGGGCTCTTTCCATCTGTCCCTTTTTCAATTTTTCCATGAGCCAGCCTCCAGTTTAGCCTGCACCTTTAATGACTATCCCTCTTAGCACAGTCTCTGCTGGTTTTGGCAGTGCTCATAGACTTGAACTTCTCCAAACTTTGCTGTGAATGAAGTCAGTTTCTTCAGGGAGGGATTCACGGCTTTGTTTTATGTCTGCTTTGTTCCCAGGCAAAACCTTTGAGCTAGAACTATAGTACTGGGGTTGGGGACAATAGTATACTTCTCTCCCAGGGGCGCCTGCATGGTAGGAGCTGAGTGCTTTTTGAATGTGGACAGCAGCCCCAGTGTCCTCTGCTGGCCTCTCTCAGCATGGAACCCCACCCCACAAGCCTGGGAAAGGGCTGCTGAGTCCCAGTATTCCCACTGACGCCGAGCCCAAGGTAGAGAGCCTCCATCTCACGAGTAGGGGCTGAGTCCAAAAAGGGAGCCCCTGCCTCTCAGCAGCCCTCCTGGGACTTAGCCTCAGGGAAGGTACAATAGGATGAGAAAATCTGACATCCTGTCTCTCCTGGGAAGATACTCTCCAGACTGGGAATTGAGGTGAGGGAGTCCTGTGACCTTGATCGAACTAGTATGGCGTGGAGTTCTGGCCTACTGAGTTAAACGAGAACAAGGGAAGGATAGGAAGGATACGTGTCTTATTTTAGACACCACAGACTTTTGTAGTTCTTCTCCAGTTTCAGTAGCTTTTCCGGAATAAATACTTCATCTGCCATGTGCTTTTAGAATCAGGTCAGAGCTTTTACATGGTTGTGTGTGTGGATTTCTGATGACTTCTACCCCTTTTCTGGACAGTAGGTCCACAGGCCTTCTCTCACTACTAGTTGTAATGGGGCCTCCAGTGACTTGTGTTGTTTCAGGATGCAGGTCTTGTGAGGCAAGAGCTTCTGGTTTTTCAAGAGTAAATAGAAATCTCTGATTTTGTCAGCAACATCCCTTTTTAAAGTCTTTGCTAACTCAGGTGTTTATGTTTGTCTCTGTGAGGTGTTTTGTTTTTGCATTCCTCCAGTGCTTGACCTTGGTCCCCAGCTGTCTGTAAAGAGGATGCCCTCTCACAGGGCAGTCCCTGAGGAAGTGTGAAGATATCACCTGTTCTGAGAAGCAGACTTCCCTTGACACAGGTGTCAAGCCAAGTGTGTGACTGGGAAGCTGGGAAAGCTGGAGGTCTCCAAGCCTGAGACCACAGGGTGGGCTCCTTCAGTGTTTTTATTCCTTTTAGAAAAGAAAGACTAATTCTTCAGCTTTTCTTCCCACCATGCCAGTGCCCATTCACTGTCAAACCCTTCATATTAAAAGGAGAACCTTGAGTAACTAATTCTGATAGTGCCACTTAACTGACATCATGACAACATAAGAGCATCTTCTGCTGCATAAAACACAATAAGATATATCACTGGGCTTCCAGGAAGATAGCCCTCATCATAATTTCTCCATAAGATCGTCAGATGTGTCATCAAAAAGATTGGGAGGCAGAGGCAGCAGATTGAAATTTCCAAAGCGCTGGAAGAACAAAAACCTGTCAACCAAGGATCCTATATTTAGCCAAATTGTCCTTCAAAAATGAGGGAAAAATCCAGACAGTCCCAGACAACCAAAAGCTGAGTACTACCAGTCGTGCCCTGCAATGAGGGGAGCCCTTCCATTTGAAAAGCAAAGACTAGACAGAAACCCGAAGCTTTATGAAGAGAAAGATCTCTAGTAAAGGTAAACACATGGGCAATTAGAAAACCTAGGACCATTTTTGTTTTGGACATGATTTTTAGATACTAATATATCAAAAAAAATCATTTTAGTTGATATGGACACAGTTTGTACAGATATAATTTTGTGATGCCAAAAACTGAAAGAGCAACTGGGTAAGAGAAAGAAGTAACATTTTCATCTCTCTGCTTAGGTTTGCTTTGTCTCTGGGGGCTCTTTTTTGGTTCCATATGAACTTCAGGATTCAGGATTGCTTTTTATAATTATGTGAAGGATGGCATTGGTAATTGTGTTGAATTTATAGATTGCTTTGGGCATTATGGATACTTAATATTTATTATGGATACTTAATATTTATTCTTTCAATTCATGAGAATAGAATGTTTTTACATTTTACATGTCAGTTATAATTTCTTTTAGTTGTGTTTTATAGTTCTTCTTGTAGAGATTGTTCACTTCCTTATGCAGCTTGAAATACCATGCAGCCATAAAATTAAGAATGAAATCATGTCCTTTTCAACAACATGGCTGGAGTGGAGGCCATTATCCTACATTAACTAGCTCAGAAACAATACCAAATACTTTGTGTTTCACTTCTAAGTGGAACCTGAATAGTGGGTACACATAGCATAATAGACACCAGATACTCCTAAAGGGGGCAGAACAAGAAGGGAGCAAAGGATTATAAAATAACCTACTGGGTACAGTGTTCTCTATTTTGGTAATGGGCATACTGGAAGCCCAAGCCCCACTAATATGCAATATACGCATGTAACAAACATGTGCTTCTACTTCCTGAATTTAAGACTTAAAAGAGGAAAAAAGGCACTCATTGCGGAAAGGAAGATATGAAATCATCTGTTTACAAATTACTTGATCTGAAATATAGAAAACTCTTAGGATTCCACCAAAGAACAGTAAGAACCGAAGCAAATTTAATAAAGTATCAGGCATATGGAATCTCAAGGAACCCTGGATAGCCAGGATGGTCTTGAAAAGAGCAAAGTTGGTGGTCAGATGTCTCCTGTTTTCAAAGCTTATTACAAGCTCTAGTAATCAAAACAGCATGATACTGACATAGACAGAGTTACAGAGCAATGGGAGAGAATCCTGAGTCCAGAAATACACATACATGGTTAACTGATTTTTGACAAAGATTCAAGGCTGTCCAATGGGGAAAGGACAGTCTCTTCACTAAATGGTGCCAAGACATCCACATGCAAAGGAGTGAAGTTGGACACTGACATAACAACACACATAAAATTAAGTCACAATGGGTCAAAAACCTAATGTAAGAGCCAAAATGATCAGACTGCTAGAAGAGCTAGGCATAGTGGCTCACACCTATAATCTCAGCATTTTGGGAGGCAGAGGCAAAAGGATTGCCTGAGTCCAGGATTTCAAGACCAGCCTGGGCAACTTGGTGAGGTCTTGTCTCTACAACTACAGGCGTGTGCCTGCAGTTCCACCTATAGGCTGAGGGAGGTTGGGGCAGGAACATCTTCTCAGCCCAGCAGATTGAGGCTGTGGTGGCCTTGAGTGTGCCACTGCCCTCTACCTGGGTGACAGAGTGAGAATCTGACTCAGAATAAATAACATAAAACTTATAGAAGAAAACATAAGAGGAAAGTTTCGGGATGTTGGATTTGGCATGGATTTTTTTGGATGTAACAACAAAAATACAGGCTACAGGTTACAAAGAGTTAAGCTGGACTATGAGAAAATCTGAAAGTTCTGTGTGTCAAAGGACAGATCAGAGTGAAAGGCAACCTGTGGAATGGGAGAAAGTACCTGGGAACCATCTTCCTGATAAGGGTACCTATCTAAGATAGATAACTACATGCCAACAGCAGTAAAAACAAATAACTCAATTAAACAATGGGCAAAAGACTTGAATAGATATTTCTCTAAAGGTGGCAATCAAATGAAAATCAAATTTTCTTTTTTTTTTTTTTTGAGTTGGAGTCTCACTCTGTCGCCCAGACTGGAGTGCAATGGCCGCTCCCGGCCACCGCAGCCTCGACCTGCTGGGCTCCGGCAATCCTTCTGCCTTAGCCTTTCGGGTAGCCAGAAATACAAGCATGCGCTACCACGCCCAGCTGATTTTTTTTGATTTATTGTAGAGATGAGGTCTCGCTGCCCAGGTGAGTCTCGAACCCGCGGGCTGAGGCAATTCACTCACCTCAGCCTCCCAAAGGCGCGGGATTACAGGCTGAGCCACCGAGGCCAGCAAAAATCAAATTTTCATGTGCCCATTATCACTACTCATCAAAGTAGTGCAAACTAAACCCACAATGAAAAACCATGTTAGACTCCTTAGGGTAGCTCCCATGAAAACAACAGAAAACAAGTGTTGGTGCGGATGTGGAGACAGAGGAACTCTTGTGCACTGTTGGAAGGCATGTGAAAATGGTGCAGCAACTGTAGAAAACAGTATGGCGGTTCAAAAAAAAAAAAAGTAAACATGGAATTACTGTATGATTCAGGAAGCAATCCTGTGTCTGGTAATGAAGCCCAGTCTCCAAGTTCTTTGTACGCCTGCGTTCATAGTAGTATTCAGAACAGCCAGAAGGTGGAGGCAACCCAGGTGTTCCATCAACAGATGAATGGATAAACCAAATGTGGTCTCTCTATACAATGGAGTATTATTCAACCTTAAAAACAATAGGAAAATCCTGACACATACTACAGCATGGGAGAACCTTGACATTATGCTAAGTGAAAGAAGCCAGATACAAAAGGACAATCCTAAAATTCTACTTATATGTGGTACCCCAGTGTAGTCAAATGGATGGAGATGGGAAGTAGAACGGTGGTTTTCAGAGGCTGGAAGGAGAGGAATTGGGGAGTTATTGTTTATTGGGTACGGAGTTTCGGTTTTGTGAGTTGAAGAGTTATGTGAGTGGATGGTGGTGAGGATTGCCCAAAATGTAAATGTACTTACTGCTGCTGTCCTGTATGTGTAAAAGATGTTTTTCAGTTTGTGTGTGTGTGTGTGTGTGTGTGTGTGTGTGTGTGTCTGTGTGTGTGTGTATGTGTGTTGGAGTCTCACTCTGTCACCCAGGCTGGAGTGCAGTGGCATGCTCATGGCCCTCGCAGCCTTGACCTGCTGGGCACAGGTGACCATTCTACCTCAGCCTTCCAAGTAGCTGAAATTACAGGCATGCGCCACCATACTTGGCCAATTTTTTGATTTATTGGGGTCTCGCCAAGTTGACCAGACTGGCCTCAAACCCGTGGACTCAGGCAATCTTCTCACCTTGACCTCCCAAAATGCTGGGATTATAGGCATGAGCCACCATGTCTGGCCTAAAAGATGTGAAGGAGGGAAATTTTATGTCACGTGTTTTTGGTGTTTTTTTTTTTGGAGTTGGAGTTGGAGTCTCACTCTGTCACCCAGGCTGGAGTGCAGTGGCACACTCACAACTGCTCCAGCATCGACCTGCTGGGCACAGGTGACCATGCCACTTCAGCCTTCCAGGTAGTCAGAACTACAGGCACACACTACCATGCTCAGCTAATTTTTTACTTATTGTAGAGATGAGGTCTCACCAAATTGTCTCGGCTGGTCTTGAATCCATGGGCTCAGGCAATCCACTTGCCTTGGCCTCCTAAAGTACTGGGATTACAGGCTGAGACAACCAAGCCAGGCTAGGTGTATTTTACCATAATTTTTTTTTTTTGCACTTTTACTTTAGAGTTGTAGGGTACATGTAAGGATTTTGCTACATAAGTAAATTGCATGCAGGTGGGGATTGGGCTTCTAGTGAACCCTCTTACCCCCTGATAGTGGATCAGGTACCCACTGGGTGGTTGGGTGTCTCATCTCCCCTGTCTCCTCCCCTTTGCTAGTAGTGCCCAGCGTCAGTTTTTCCCGCCTTTATGCTCACGTGCCCAATGTTGAGGGCCCACTTATGAGAGAAAACATGCAGTATTTGGTTTTTTATTTCTGTAGTAGTTCACTGAGAATGTTGGCCTCCAGCAGCATCCATGTTGCTGAAAAGGACATGATTTTGTTCCTTGATATAGCTGCATAGTATTCTGTCATGTATATGTACCACAATTCCTTTATCCAGTCCACTTTTGATGGACATCTGTGTTGGTTCCATGGTTTTGTTATTGTGAATAGCGCTGTGATGAACTTATGTGTGCAGGTGTCTTTTTGGTAGAGTGATTGATGTTTCTCTGGGTATATTCCCAGAAGTAGGATTCCTGGATTGTACGGTAGCTCAATTTCTGGTTCTTCATGAAAACACCACACTGCTTTCCATATAGGTTGAAGTAGCTTATGTTCCCACCAACAGTGTGGAAGCATTCCCTTTCCTCTACAGTCTCACCAACACCTGTTGCTGTTGTTTTGTCTTTTTTTTTTTTTTTTGGTTGGAGTCTCACTCTGTTGCCCAGGCTGGAGTGCAGTGGCATGCTCACAGCCACCCCAGCATCAACCTGCTGGACTCCGGATATCCTCTCGCCTCAGCCTTCCAAGTAGCTGGAACTACTTGGCAGTTTTTTATTTTATTGTACAGATGAGGTTTCATCAAGTTGCCCAGGCTGGTCTCGAACCCACAGACTCAGGCAATTCACTTTCCTCGGCCTCCTGAAGTGCTGAAATTACAGATTGAGCCACTGAGCCTAGGTTTTTTTTTTTTTTCTTTTTAATTATTGCCATCCTGACAGGTGTTAGATATTGTGTCATTGTGGTTTTGATTTGCATTTTCTCTGATGATTAGAGAGGCTCAGCATTTGTTCATGTTTGTTAACTGTTTAGATGTCTTCCTTTGAAAAGTATCTGTTCATGTCCTTTTCCCACTTTTTGATGGGAGGTATTTTTTTTTAAAAATTTGAAATCCTTGTAGGACCTTTACCAGAATTTTAAAAATAAAAGTAGGTGTTTGGGGACAGAACTAACTCAGGACCACCAGCTGGGTAAACTTGACTAAATGGTTTCACTTCAAGGGCTTCATGCTTTCTATGATTGGAGTGATCGTTCATAATAATGACAGCTCATAACGGCAGGGGTCACTGATTGAGCATGTGCTAGACCATTTTCGGCACTTCTATTCCTGCACCCTTGAGTCACCAGTAGCCCCATGAGGCAGGTGTTTTCGTTATTCTCATTTCACAGAATGGTGAGACTGAGCCTTGTCAATATTAACTTGCTTAAGTCCACACGGCTAGCAAGTGATGACTTCATTCTAATGGACACAGAGAAGCAAAGGCACAGCTGGACATAAATGTGGGCCAGGTGGTGATGAGAAAAGGCAAACAAATGACAGGTGAGGCAGGCCTTGCTTTAGAGGGGGCTCAGAGGAGCCCTGTCTGAGGGGTGGTGCCCCAGGGGAGCAGATGATGACCCAGAGCAGATTAGGCAACTCACCTGCAGGAAGCAGGTCACACACCTGGGCATGTAGAATGACAAGCCTAGGCTCCTTGGGACTGTCTGTGCATGCGCACACGAACACACATGTGCAGAGATTGCCAACACCTGCATCAAACTCAGGAAAGTGTTCCACTGAAAAGCAGCCAGGGACAGAATTCTCATCTGAGAAGTGCTGTCCTCCCTTCTGGCTGCCATGACAAAGCCCACAGGCTGGGTGGCTTAGGGAGAAACAGAAGTTCATTTTACACTCTCTGGAACTGGGAAGTCCAAGATCAAGGTGCTAGCAGAATCAGTGACAGCTGAGGGCCTGCTTTCTCATCAGCGGTCATCAGTTGAATGTTC
The DNA here is from genome assembly GCF_000164805.1 of Carlito syrichta. Classification (NCBI taxonomy): domain Eukaryota; kingdom Metazoa; phylum Chordata; class Mammalia; order Primates; family Tarsiidae; genus Carlito; species Carlito syrichta. The sequence goes on from NW_007036769.1 coordinate 33,165, forward strand.
TCGTTCCACTAAAATTCACGTGTTGGAATCCTAACCCCCAGTTGATAGTATGAGAGATGAGGCCTTTGGGGGTGATGAGGTCATGAGGTGGACGTTCATGACTGGGAATAGTGCCCTTTTCTTTTCATGTCAGCGTCTCACTCTGTCGCCCAGGTTGGATGAAGTGCAGTGGCACGCTCACAGTCACTGCAGTCTTGACCTGCTGGGTTCAGGTGATCCTTCCACCTCAGGCTTCCAAGTAGCTTGAGCTATAGGTGCATGCCACCCCATCTGGCTAATTTTTTGATTTATTGTAGAGATGAGGTCTTGCCAAGTTGCCCGGACTGGTCCCAAACCCATGGGCTCAGGCAGTCCTCTCACCTTGGCCTCCCAGAGTGCTGGGATTATAGGAGTTAGTCACCGTGCTTGGCCTAATAGTGCCCTTTTAAAAGAGACTCAGAGAGCTAGCTTGCCCCTTCCACCATGGGAGGATATGACAAGATCTTTGGTGGGGGGGTATTTTTCTTTTTTTACAGGGTTTTTCTTTCTCATATGGTCGAGACCATGCATGGTTAAAGAAGGAAACAATCATGCCTACCCTTTAGGAACCTATAGCCTGATGAGGGTGGCAGATACCCGCAGTTAATTTGCTTGTGGGGTGCTGGGCACCAGGTGAAGCAGGCATGGAGGATGGTTATCTTGGCCTCAGGTTGACACTGGGTGAGGGAGGAAGCGGGCCTTTCTGGAGGCAGTGTGGTATGACAGGGAATTGCCTAGCACATAGGGTACACCCACAGCAGGCAGCCTCTGTGAAGGCCTGGAGACAGCAGAGCCCCATGCACTGAAGCATACTGCTAGTCTCAGGTGGGCCTGGGGCCAGGTTGGGAGAGCCCAAATCCCAGGAGTCAGAGCCCATATTCTGGGAGCAGCGAGCACTCTGGAACAGTTTAATTCAGAGGGGACACAAGCAGGTCTATCTTGAAAGGGGCATCTCCAGCTCTTGGCAGGAAGAGAGGAGAGGCTACAGGGAGCATGTTGACAAGCGAGAACTTAGCGGCCACCACAGTGGGACCCTTTGCAGTGGGAGTGAGCCCAGCCTGAACAGAAAACCAGAAGCAGGGCTGCGGGAGTCCCCTGGACAGCCCTCTCCTCTCTGTACCCCACTTGTGTTGCTTGAATATGGGATGCTCACATGGAGCCCCGCATCTTCCTAGAGATTGGGTGGGAATGACACCCCATTCCACAGACCCAAAAGAAGCACTGCCATTGCCCAGGGAAAGCAGGAACCTCAGCACCATGGTTGTCGTTGGCCGTGAGTACAGATGGGAGCTTCTTGCAAAACAGTATTTGAATTATGTTTTTGCCTACAAAAAAAGCCCTGGACCAGATGGCTTTCCAGCAGAATTCTACAAGACATTTAAGGAGGAACTGATACTAATCCTACTTGGTCATGATGGATGATTTTTGAGATGTGTTGTTGAATCCGGTTTGCTAGGATCTTGTTGAGAATTTTAGCATCTATGTTCATCAAAGATATTGGCCTGTTATTCTCTTTCTTTGCTGGGTCTTTCCCTGGCTTGGGCATCAATGTGATGTTAGCTTCATAAAATGACTTGGGGAGGGTTCCATCTTTCTCAATCACCTGGAATCCCTGGGATGCAAGGCTGGTTCAACATTCGTAAAACCATAAATGTAATTAAATACATCAACAGATGTCAAAACAAAAACCACATGATTATATCATTAGATGTACAAAAAGCTTTTGATTAAATCCAGCACCCCTTCTTGATAAAAACCCTCGAACAGCTAGGCATACAGGGAACATACCCCCAAATAGGAAAAGCCATCTACGAGAAACCCACAACCAGCATACTCCTAAATAGACAAAAACTGGAACCATTTCCCCTGAAAACTGAAACAAGACAAGCATGCCCACTCTCACCCCTCCTGTTCAATATAGCATTGGAAGTCCTGGTTAGAGCAATCAGAGAAGAGAAGGCAATCAGGGGTATCCAAATAGGAAAAGAGGAAGTCAAGCTATCCCTCTTTGCAGGTGATATGATGGTGTACCTTGAAAACCCAAGACAAGAGAATCTGTCAAAAACCTCCTTACACTGATAAAGGAGTTTGGCAAAGTCTCAGGATATAAAATAAATGTGCAAAAGACAATCGCATTTCTTTACACCAATAATAAACAAACAGAAACCCAAATAAAAAAACACAATTCCATTCACAATAGCCACAAAAAAAAAAAAAAGAAAGAAAGAAATACCTTGGCATTTTCCTAACCAGAAACTTGAAAGACCTTTACAATGAAAACTACAAAACACTGCTCAAATAAATCAAAGATGACACAAACAAGTGGAAAAATATCCCATGCTCA
>NW_007036769.1:35546-36341 GCF_000164805.1 Carlito syrichta
GAAAAACAATACAGGAATTCATATGGAAACACAAACGACCAAGAATAGCCAGAACAATCCTCAGCAAAAAAAACAAAGCAGATAGTATCACATTACCAGACTTGAAACTTTACTATAAAGCTACAATCATCAAAACAGTTTGGTATTGGTACAGGAACAAGCATATAGACTAATGGAATAGAATTGAGATTCCAGAAGCAAAACTTTAATTTCTCAACCAACTCATCTTCAACAAAGCCTCCACCACCTACCACTGGGGAGAGGAGAACCTATTCGGTAAATGGTGCTGGGAAACCTGGCTGACCACATGCAGAAGACTCAAGCAAGACTCTTATCTATCCCCATACACAAAAATTAACTCTAAATTGATTAGAGACCTAAATGTAAAACCTAAAACCATAAGAACCTTAGAAAATGCAGGATATACCCTTATGGAAATTGGAACTGGCATCCAATTCCTGAACAAAACCCGAAACCCACAGGTCATAAGAGAGAAGATAGACATGTGGGACCTTATTAAACTGACAAGCTTCTGCAAAGCCAAAGAAGCCATCAAGAGAGCAGGGAGACAGCCTACAGACTGGGAAAAAGTATTTGCCAACACCAGGTCTGACAAAGGCTTAACATCTTGGATCTACAAGGAACTCAAACGTGCTGAAAAGAAAAAACAAACAACCCCATTATAAAGTGGGCAAAAGATATGAACAGACACTTCTCAAAGGAAGACATTCGAGTAGCCAACAGACACACGAAAAAATGTTCAACCTCACTAATCATCAGGGAGATGCAAATCAA
>NW_007036769.1:36715-43800 GCF_000164805.1 Carlito syrichta
TGTTCTCACTCATATAGTGGACCTTGAACATCCATCATAATACTATAAGAAAAGGACTGATAGTGGTGGGAAACTATGGGGGGGAGGGGAAGGGAGGTGGAATTAATGGTAGTAATATCTGTCTGGGAACAGGGAAACATCCCTTATCAACAAGGGTGCCTGCACGAAGCATATTTGTATACCTAAACCTTAACTGTACCACACAATATCAAAATAAAAAATATTGATTAAAAAAAAGAATTATGTTTTTGTTTTTTTCCGGGTACTTTCAGAACTCCATAGTTTTTCTTGCTGAAGCACTTTCATTCAGCAGATATTGACTGAACACTGCTATGTGTCAGGCACTGTTCTAGGTGCAGGGAGAAAAAGGCCACAGGGCTTGCCCTGAAGCTGATGCATGCGTGGTTCGCAAGATGTTGAAAGCACAGTGAGTGGGAAGCTTAGGAACAGCCACCCCTCCGCAACCCCCTCCATGATTATGCCTGTAAGGACATCACGTCCTGCATTTTCCTCAGTCCCCTAGTGTATATCACTTTAGGATTGTTTTAGACTTTTCGAAGCAAAGTGGTTGTGATGACATTATACCATCAGTGTTGTGCCCTACCTTTGCTGCTCTTGGTGAACACTGCTTTAGGGACCGGTATAAAGGGCCGTCGGGCAGACATACAACATGCACATACCCAGTCCTCGATTATGTGCTATGGTAGATAATCATGTGGTAAGCATCTCTCTGTGCATTAGCGAGTTTCTCTCGCCTACTCTGTTTGTAGGTTGGATTCCAGGTGGGGAAGGCTTTTCCCGGATTGTTTTGCAAAAGAGGCGAGTTAGTTTTCACTTTCCTAGCAGTGTGTCGGAGGGGGGGACTTGCTTTTTCCCAAAGCCTCTGGATCTTTACCACAATTCCATGAGTGCTGCAGATGAGGAAGCGGGTTTCACAGGGGAGACGAGTCTTACCTGATCTGCCCCACTTAGCTAGATGAGGACCCAGGGCCCAAGTGTTCAGCACTGCCCATGCCCCACCTTCCAAAGGAATGCTGAGTCTTCTTTTTCCTTCTGCAGGCCTTGGATCCCTCCTCTGTTGTCTTGGGAACCCTGGGCTCCTTAAAGGAGACGCTGTTCAAGGGAGGCCCCAGACCTGGGTCCTCTAGCCTTCCAAGTTCTTCCGGAATGTCGCCGCTGAGGACATGGACAGCATCAGTTTGTCTGTCTATTTGCCCGACCTGCTTACTGGAGTTCCCAGCAGCACCGGATCCCTGTGACCTGTCAGGCCTTGGTTGAGTGGGTAAGTAGGCAGACCTCCCCAGCCCCATCTTGCCCAAGTGCTCACTGAGCAAAATTTATTTAATCCTTGGAGTAACCTTGAGAGAGAGCTGCTCCTGCTGTAGCCATGTAAGACAGGCAAACCAAGATGTAGTGGGGTAGAATGGCTGAGCTAATGCCAGGCACATTGACAGTGTGTAGCAGCAGGGACCCCTGGCATAAGTTTGATGGAGCTGGCCGGTCAGGCAGCCTCCTGTCTCTGAGAGCTGCAGCATCTACCAAACTGGACTGGAGACTTTGAGATCAGGGCCACAAAGTCAAGTGCTTGCAGGGTCTGGTACGCATCATCAATGAATGAGACTGCAGACCCATCTTTGACATATCTTGTTGGTGCTGCAAGATAAACTGGAGATCCCAATTTACTTTTACATGTGAAATCATTTAATGCTTTATAATGCTGTAAATAAAAACATTGGGAGACTGAGAGGACCAAACAAATCACATGTGTGACCTGAATCCCAAGATGCTGGATGGCCGGCTGGGGTGTCATCTTGCTGTTCAGGTCCCCTGGTGCCTGGCACTCCCTTCCCTCTGGCCAGGCCAAGGGTGGGGGTGAGAGCTGGTTGGCTTATAGTAGGGTCTTCTACTGAGTTGCCAGGTCTCCCCACAGGGAGACACCCAAAGCAAGCGGGGAGGACTGCATGAACAAAGGAAGGTGGGAGATATTTCTTTGGGGAAATGGAGAATGTACTTGCCCATCTCACACTATAAAGAATACTTGTTGGTGTTAAACACATGTGTGCACACATCCCGTGGTGCACTGGCGGCATCAGCCATGGCATGGCTGTGTTGGTGTGGTCAGAAAAGATACTTGGTGAGAGGCCTCACTCCCCACTGGGTTTGGTTTTGAAGAAACAAAATCATGAGAACAGTAAATACATGGCAAATAAGACAATAAGAAGAATAAGATTAGTCATGAATGAAGTTGGTGAGTTTCCTTACCCCTGGCTTGACCCCATCATCCCTGCCCCCACCCTGGAGCTATATGGGTTTGACCCCCACCACTCAGTGGCCCACTCACTGCAAGCCTGAAGGAAGTCAAGGAGGACACAGCCCTTTGTTCTGTCCCACAGTCAGGATGGGAGGGGACTCCTGGACCATACCATTACATTGTCCAGACACTGTGTCATTCTAGGTGGCTGAGGGTACTCCCTGGGGTGAGTAATTAGATGTGTACTCTGAAAATGGGGAGGGCAGACATGACTTCTGAGGTCCCCGCTCTGCAGGCAAACGTGGGTTTTCTCTCTTTCCTTACACCTTGGGTTTCCCTGGAGCTCCAGGCAACAGCCTGGAGCTCCTTCAAGGGGACAGGTAGAGGGCCGGGGACCAGCCTCTCCTGGCCATGGCTCCATCCATCCAAGCTTTATCCTGCAGAGTCCCCTTTCTGATCCATTTCCCCTGGGTCTTGGGCCGCCCTTTTGGAGCCCGTGCCTCCCCACATCTGTTCCTAGTCCTGATGGACTCCAGAAACCTGTGAACATGTAAACTTGCTAATGCAGCTGTGGGGTTTTCCTAGGAGACCATCAGGCATCACCGGCTCTGCCTCTTTCCTGGGACAGAAGTAGCCGCAGCTCTGGCTGATGTTTGCAGAGAACACACAGGGCCCCCACCTGAGAGTCTCTCCAGCATTGAGAACGTGCTTTGTCCCCATGTGCTGCTGGGCCTCTCTCAAGCCCCTGTGGTGTGAGTGTCACCCTGGCTCCCATCCTACAAAAGAGAAAGGTGGTCAGAGGAAGCTTGGGTGGCAGGCACAGCTCTGAGAGGAATGGGAACTGCCTCAGGTCTGCCTGCTTGCTCTGTCCCTCAGGTCATCTCCCTGTTGGTGGGGAGCAAGCCCAGCCTTACCACTCCCTTACCCAAGGTGTTGTCCGTCGTGATGATACTCCTCTGTGCCCCGCAAACCTGGTTCATGCTCATGCCTGTCTACACCATCGCCCAGCTGGACCTGGCCAGTCTGCTGCTGCAGCAGAATAAACAATTGGTGAGTGTGGGCCGTGTTCGGATGGGAGGTTAGGGTGCCACCCGCTTGGGAGGGGACAACAGTGGCCTTGCTGTACGTCGAGTGTTATGTGGCTAGAGCTCTGTGCTGCACTGCGTCCATTCCCACAGAAGCCCTGCAAGAGGGTACTGTCATTGCGCTTTATATACGGGAGACCCAGAGCTTGGAGGGGCGAGGGGACTTGCCAGAGTCACAGCTACTAGTGGTGCCACTAGGTGAAGATAGTGCCCCCCTCAATTCCAGACTCATTGCCTCTCTGCCTAGCACTTGGTAGTATTTTCAAGTCTCAACATTGTCTTGAGGGCTAGTCAGCTGTCCGTGGTCAGAGCGTGTGTGGTCAGAGCTGGGGATGGGGTCTGCCTAGGAGAGGTCATATGGTGGTATTCCCATGGACGTGGGGGTGTGGGGGCTGTGTTTCAGAAATAAATGTCTGGAGGGAAAGAAGTTCCCCTGGGAGTCTGCCTAACAGCAGGGATGGAAGGAAAACCACAGATTTGGTCCCCTTGGACTTGGGGCCCATGCAGTCCTCAATCCCTCGGACTTCCAAGTGCATGGTAGAGCTCAGGGATGTCAGGCACCCTCCTGACTGGAGCCAGGCCCAGCTCCTTCTCAGTGGGGGAGTGGGGCTCTTCATCATTCCAGGCACACTTGTCATAGGCACAGCTCTAGGTGCTGAATTACAGAGAGTGAGGTAGGCAAGGAACCCCCCTCCAGCATTGAGAGGGAGACCAGTGGGTACACAAGTAAGATGGATAGAGGGGCAAGTGCTAGGAGGGAAGCAACATAGACAGAGGTGGGGGTGCACGGGAGGGCACTGGGCCAGGGCTCAGAGGCGGGCACATGCGAGCTCACCATGACCCAATACTGGGGAATCCACTGACTTAGTTTATCCTTGGTGAGTCCCTTGGACAGCCCCTGGCTCACAGAGGGAGCTCAATAAATAGGAACAGATGAACAAGCGACTGACGGACACACTGTGCCTGTGTCCCTCCCGTCCCCTGCCCTTGACTCTGGAAGACTCGGATGGCTGGAGAAGCCCAACAGGGACACTACTGGAGAAAGGGGAGGGAAGAGACAGTGCTGGCCTGGAGGGCTGGCCCTTTTCGAGGGCAGCCTGCTGTGCTCAGTAACAGCCGATTTGACTCCAGGCTGGCCCAGCCTCCTCATTTTCAAAGACAAGCAAATCAGGCCCCTGTGTACCTTCCTCATCCTTAATGTTGGCGACTACTGAGCAGACCCTGTCTGGGCTGGGTTGTACCTGGTCTGTCCATCAGCCGCACCTCTGGTGTAGCCCTGGGTGCCTCTGGGCTAGGAGATGGGGGTCTGGCTATGAAGGCCAGCTTGGAGTTGGTGTGTCACAGACACTGCCAGGAAATAATGGACCTTGAGCACAGAGCTGCCATGTGGTCCATCTGTCCTCGGGTTCCCAAGCTTTGAGTCATCTGTGTAGGTGTGACCCTGGTGATTGATGGTCTCCTGAGGGGCCCTTGAGAAAGACAGATCCCTGTGGTGCAGCCCAGGGGCAGTGTCCATTTAATTTTCCGATCACCAGACCCAGAGGCCACCTGAGATGTGTTTGCAGAGTAAGTGGCTGGTGAGGAGAGATACCAGCAGGGAGTGAAAAAGTGCAGCCTGACTGCAGCCTGAATCCGGACCTCCAAGCAGGTCATACGGCCTTGGGCTTGCTGTGGTTAGGCACCAGCTGGGGGAATGGATTAGCCGGGACTTCAGTGGAGCTGCCCTCCAGTTTGGGCACCAGGGAGAGACAGCACAGTGTCAGTGGAGGGCCTTGCACTTTAAAATCAGACCAGTTGAGTTCCATCCCTAAACCTGTGTGACCTTGGGCAGGTTGTTCAATGTGTCTGAGCCTCAGCCTCCGCATTTGTCCATCCAGGGCATTTGCACTCACACTCAACCCTGTGGGGTCCTCCGCCCTGGGGGCTCCCCCTGATTCTGAGCCACTCAGGTTTTCCTCACCTTGAAGTCTGGCTTCCCTGAGAGCCACTTTCTCCAGACCCCTCCTTTCCTGCCACCCGCACCGCATTTCCGCACCTTCTTGTCATTCTCTCACACTTGTCTTTCCATCCTTGTGTTACAGCAGTTGCTCCCCGAGGGCAGTCGCTGCACTCCTAGTGCCTTGCACATGCTTGGCAAAGGGACGGTGAGGGTGCACCGGAGATGGGTCGGGCCCAGCATCTCTCCTCCTTGGGCGATACTTGGCAGGATGTGGAGCTAGGTAGCATGTCGCCCAAGGGATAAGGGCCATCCTGCCCTCTTGTGAGCCAGCCGGGATGACTCTTCCAGTGTCCATGTCCTACTCCTTTCCTTGGCTGTTGACTTTGCTGCTTGCTCAGCCCCGCAGCCCCCCACGTGGTGTGTACCATAAGCTCTGAAGTCGGCCATTTGCTGTGAGGCCCTGAAGATCGGAGCATGTCTGGGGTGGAGGCAGCAGCTACACTCTCACCTTGGTAGGATGCAGAGAGACCTGCAAGGGGATGTGGCCATTCATCTGGGCTCAGGAGCCACCAGGGTTTTATGCACCACGTGTGATGGGTGGCCTGGAGCAAGTCCAGGCCCTGGGATGTAGGCCTGTTCTGCCTGCGGCAGCCTGGCTTTGACCTGTGACCTCCTGGCTCTGATGACCTTGGCTTTGCCCTTTAGCATGACACTCCCATACCTGTGTCGGCCTCCATAGAGCTCATCCTGGTGGAGGACGTGAGGATGAGCCCAGAAGAGGTGGCCTTCTACAACCACCCTGGCGTCCAGATACAGCCCTCACCCTGCCCTCCACCCAGGGAAATCCTCACCCTCCATGGACCCCTCCCTACATCTTCCTCCAGGTGGAGCTCTGCCTCAGAGAAGTCTCGGGGTACTTCTTCTTCAACACCAGCCCTGCAGACATCCTCAAGATGGCCTACCAGAAGGCCAACGGCGTGGACATGGTGAGCTTAGGCCATCTGTCCCCCTGCTGGTTTTACTTCCTCATCTGAGTGTGGTTCATAGATGGAGTATTTCAGAAGCTGGCACTTAGTCACATCAGCTATAATTCACAAGGTCTTTCCATTCTTGAGTCATTCCCATTTAGTTTATTCCTTGTCCACAAGCTGCTCACAGTACTTGTTACCTAAAGATTTCCTTTCAGTCAGTCTTTTAATTAAATACTAAAATATTATCACATTAGCTGCATTATAGCAACCATGAAGAAATGTGCTTGAAAAGTTATCACATCTTCCTCCCATGTTTCCTTTTGACCCTCTTCCTATTCTTGCAAATATTGACTTAGCTGTGCTCCTGGGATAGGAAATTGCGCACTCCACTTTTTTCATTTAGGTTATCCTAAGTTTGGATGTTTGTCCATGTTGCATTGTAGGCTGGCTGATTATTTTTATGTAATCCTTTGTACTTAGGCATTCTCTTCTTGTAGAGTATTTTGATTTTAAAAGGATAGCAAAGAGCATAATAGTGTAAAAACAAACAAAAACTACTGTCCTACATGTCTGCATGAGTATTATTATGCAATTATAAAAAGTGACCTTACTTTAAAAGGCCTCTCACACTACTGAAAGTGTAATAAAATCACTCCCATAAGCCAGAAATACAGGGCAGCCCAAAGTAAAGATACCAGAATGACACCTGCCCCAACAGCAGTTCTGTAGCCTTGGGGCTGCTCTGAGCCCAAGAGTTACTTTCCTCTGTTAAAAGGTGGCTGTCAGCCGGGTTCGGTGGCTCAGCCTGTAATCCCGCGCCTTTGGGAGGCTGAGGTGAG